>NC_089776.1:33803334-33865834 GCF_040412425.1 Macrobrachium rosenbergii | reverse complement strand
TTGCAGCTACGCTCTCAAATGGGAGAAGGCGTGATGACAAAAATACATGCGGATATGTTTGTATATATATATTATATATACTGTATATATGAATGAAGTCATATAAACAGGATCAGGGAAAGGGTTAATGCTGTTGTGTTACATATACTGTATATTTATTTATTTATATACATACATAATATATACATATATATATGTATATATATATATATATATATATATATATATATATATATATATATATATATATATATATGTATATATATATATATATATATGAAATAATTTAAATTTTGATATTATGTATATGATTTATATATAAAAACAAAAAAAAAATCTGTAAAATGAAGTATTTGCTTTGAAATCATTTTGAACGCGGAGGTATTTCTTTTCTATACTTCTAGACTAATTACATACAGTGTAAGAAAAGAAGATTTAAATGCGATAAAAAAGATTTTTAATTGACCAAATATGACAGTAAACTCCTGAATGAAATCAAAATAACTGAAATAAAAGACAGAGAGCAAAATGCAAATAATATCTGACCATCAAACACCTCGTCAGTGTCTTTCAAAATAGCAATAAAACTGACTTTACCGTTTATTGTATTGGAAAACAAAAAAGGACAATATATATATATATATATATATATATATATATATATATATATATATATATATATATATATATATATATATATATATATATATATATATATATATATATATATATACATATATATATATACGGTACACACACACAAAATATATATTCTTTTATATATATAACACATTTATATACATATATAAATATATCTTGGTATTGTGCATATTTACACACATACTCCGCAACTAAACCTACTGTTTATACATCTATTTGTTTTCTTTCTGTTTGTGATTGTGAACTCTGTGTTTAACAATCGCTAAATGTATTTGTAATGTTATAAGTCCGTTACGATTGCAAATAAAAAGTTTTAAATACTGTTCCATTTCTCACGGTACAAATACAGAGGCTTTTATATATATATATATATATATATATATATATATATATATATATATATATATATATATATATATATATATATATATACTAACAGGATCTCAATGAAACTGGATGGTATCTATGGAGTTTTTTATTCAGAAATTTTTCTGAATAAATAACTCCGCTGGATACCATCCAGTTTCAATGAAGTACTGTTAGTAATTGTATTAATGCACAGAACAATTGTTAAGTGATAAATAATAAAGTTAATATATATATATATATATATATATATATATATATCTATATATATATATATATATATATATATATATATATCACATAATCAAATTTATTCAGAATGAACCTATTAATTTTCAACCCAAAGAATGGATATTAAAAAGAGCAATTTAAAAAAAATAAACCATAAGAATAGGCAGACATAAACCATACAGAATGACAGACAGACAGACAGACAGACAGACAGACAGACACAGGAAAACGTTAAAGGTTAAAGAAAACATGGCTCCGATTACTTGGGAAGGTCGGCAAAATATCGTGAATTAATTGGAAACGGATTAGCGCACAAAGCCGTGACAATCCGTTCTCCGCTGGAATACCAATTTTACAGTTTGGCAGACTAATAAAAACCAAAATAAAACTAAATAAATATATAAAAGAAATAAAGCGGAAGTGTAGCCTTTAATGCCATGAAATTCATACAGGCTGGAATATTCATTTTTAAGTGAGTCATATTTCAACCAGTATAGGAAAACTATATGTTTTAACCATAAAAAAAAAAGTAAAAATACAACCGTAGGTTCAAGGTTAATAATATAACTGCCGGTATTCCGTTTTGATAAAGAATATCCATTGCAAAATTATGTTAAAAATTTAGATAATGTTAACGTTTGGTATTTCCAAATGTATACGTTAAACACTTCGCGGAAATTGCGAGAGCAGAATGGACCATTCGAAGCGTATGGTTATATAAATTCAGTCCGCTAGCTCGAAAGAGAATTTCATTGTTTAAAAATAAAACAAAAAGTCCAACGCGGATTGAATTTCTGTTTTGCATATATATCTTCCAAACGCTTTTAACCTCAGGGTTTCAACTGATTTTTAAGCTGAGAAATATACTTTTTCACCTACAGACACGCCTACAAAATTTCCCTTAATTCTGCTAATTTTCAGAATTTCCTCATTTCATTTCAGTAAAGGTCCTGCCTTTCAACTGTTTCAACTGCCTCGATTTACACCGTACCATACAGTGGTCTGCGCTTTAATATGCAACATCTATCATAAGTTTTATTCACTACACGAATCCTGTAATAATTGGAATTCTGAGAGCATTGCTGAAGCAATACGTGTCCTTTATTAGTCCACGATTAAGTCCCCTCTAAGAATTCTGATGAATGGAATGTTGAAGAACATAGTCTGTGATTTTTGCACAGTCGTACAACTTCGGCAATTTTCTCCTGGAGAGGTGTATTCCAAAAACAAATGTCCCCAATTGCCCCCCTTGACAACTATTTTTAGTAAGAAGGTCCTGATCATGATCAAGGTTCAAGTTTTTTTATTCTGAAGCATCCTTAAGGGTTCCATTAGTTCTTTTATCTATTTCTTATTCATGGTGTTTTATTTTGTACCAGCACTGAAATCTCTTCAACTATGTAAGATGAGTTGCGATAAAAAGTTTAGTGTGGCAATGATTTAAATGGAGACATACTAAACAGAAAGACAGGTAGTCTTCCTTCGTGTACAACTATGAATGATAGTTTACAGTTATGTTAAGTTTGGCTGAAATCCTTCAACTGAGCAAGAAGAACTGCGATGACAAGTTACATGTGACTGACACACTGATGGACAGGAATGCATATGAACAATCTCCCATATGCACATCTATTCATGATGGTCTACCTCTGTACCCAGTTTGATTGTTTTCCCTTCAACGGAATTCTAGGAGCTGCAACACAATAATGAAAAGCTAGATGGATAAAATAATAAACGATCTCACTTCACGAACTGATGTATGATGGTCTACCTTTGTTCCAAGTCTGTCTGAAATCCCGACAACTAAGCAGGAGTTGCGATAAAAGGTAAGCACAGCACATGGCCAGACAGATGAACCATCTCCTTTGAAACGCATCTATTCATAATGATCTATCTTTTTACCAGATTTGACTGAAATCCTTTTAACTGTACAGGGCAATTTGTGATGGCAAGGTATGTGTGAGATGACACGTTAATAGACAGACAGTTGGATGGCCAGAGAGAGACTAACTCCATTTGACCACATCTAGGCACGACGATCTACCTTTATACCGAGTATGGGCGAAACCCTTGAAAGTATGTCATGAAAAGATAAGGTTGACTGACAAAGTGACGGGTGCAAACTGATGATCTTTACTTCAGTTCTACCTACCAATATCTATCTTTGTACAAACTGTGACGGACACGCTCAAGTACAAACTGTGACTGACATGCTCAAGTACAAACTGTGGCTGACACGCTCAAGTACAAACTGTGACGGACACGCTCAAGTACAAACTGTGGCTGACACGCTCAAGTACAAACTGTGGCTGACACGCTCAAGTACAAACTGTGACGGACACGCTCAAGTACAAACTGTGGCTGACACGCTCAAGTACAAACTGTGGCTGACACGCTCAAGTACAATCTGTGGCTGACACGCTCAAGTACAAACTGTGACTGACACGCTCAAGCTTACAGTGTCCATCTACGCATACTGTCATTTACTGGCAAAATGACGGACATAGGCTGATAATCTCCCTTCCTATAATTCTATACATGATTATTTGTCTTTGTATCTGTTTGACTGACACACTAAAGGACAGGCAGACAGTCGAGGTACAGAAAACCTAATAATCTCCCTTTATGCCCATCTATTCTTGACTGGCTACCTTTTCACCAAGTTGGACTGAAATCCCTACAACTCTGAGGAACCATTGTAATAACAAGTGGTGACAGGCATGATGAAGGACAGTCAGATACACAGAAAAACAAACAATCCTCTCTTATAGCATATTATTCATGATGGTCCACCTTTGCATCAAGTCAGACTGAACAGTTTTGGAAGTATGACAAACATGCTGACGGTCAGACAGATGAAGTTTAACTAACAACCTCCTCTCATATGCTATCACTGCATGATTGCCTATCATGTACCAAGTTCCACTGAGATGACAAAAGAGCATGACAGACACACTGGCATACGCATCTACTTATAATGGTCTACCTTTTTACCAAGTCTGTCGCATATCCCTTGAACTGTGCAGGACGATTTGCGATGAAAAAGCAGGTGTGACAGACACTGACACATGGACCACCTCCATTCATGCACATCTGTGCATGACGGTCTGCCTTTCTATAAAGTTTTACTGGAACCCATTCGACTGCAATGACATGGCAATCATGACATACGTACTTATATACAGCTAGACTGACGCTCTCCCGTCATGCAAATATATGTAGGATTTCTACCTTCTAACAAGTGACTAAAATCCCTTCAGCCTCTATAAGGAGAGTTGCAACGACGTGGTAAACATGACAGACACTTATGGAGAGACACCTAGACAGAAAGACAAACTGCCTTAATACACATCTAAAATTAAGAACTGCCGTTGCTCCATTTTTGAATGAAAACCTTTCGACTATAAAGAAGGAATTGTGATTAGAAGACATGCATAAGACACAATGATGGAAAGATGGACAGACATGGGAGCAATCTCCATTTATGCGCCATTATGCTATCTTGATCTAAGTTTGATTCAAATCCTTTAAACTGTGTCAAAGAAGTTGCAAAGACAAGGCAGATGAGACAGACATACAGAAGCACAAAGGCATGGATGGTCTTCCTTCAAGCACATCTATGCATGATGACCAGCCAAGCGGAACAGACACAATGACGGACTCACAGATGGCCAGAGAGTTGGACAATCTCCCTTCAACCACATCTATGCATTATAATCCACCACTATACTAAGTTTCATTGAATCCCTTCAACAGTGTAAGAGGAATTACTATGAAAAGTCTAACACTATACGAGTCTGACAGGAAGGAGTACCTATGGCTAGGAAAGCGTGACAGACATACTGACGGAGAGACAAGGGGGAACTACAGGCCTTTCGACTTTGGCATAAGCATACCAAAATTTCATGACCTGGCTATAAAAGGAACTTGACAATTCTGACGGGGTATGTAGCCCCTCTTAAATCTTCCGAGCATCAGCATCTGGGACACGACCTCAGTTACACCATAGAGGAACTGAACTAATTGAGAGTGGTAGTGGATATCTTCATACGGAGAAAGTAGAGTTTTCCATACATTCAACCAAAATTCAGTTTAGTGGTGGTAACACTTCCTGATCTAAACAGGTGGGGAAGTCATACTGCCAAACCGAATTCTTCTTAACACCATTAATTAACTTGCATTTAAAGCTGACACTTGTTTTGATTTTCAAACTCCGGAGTTACGCAGTTTTCAAAAATTAAATCAATCAGATACAGATTTTCATCTACAGTTTTTAAATTGTCAGTCAATTAATTTTACATCGAAAATATACTTGAAACTTTTGAATCATAAAAATATAGTTTAATACATCTCGCTTTACAATAATTAAGATTTTGGCTATCAAAGGCATTAACAAGGCTGCAACAGAACTCATATTGTTAATGTTTCACATAATTTGAAAATGTTTTCACTGGGGGTTACAGAGCCTTTCTCTCATATTGGTTTCTTTCAAGATTAGATAGATAAAAAACAGGGTTGACTGTCCCGTCGACATTCCTTTAGTTTAATAAATCATACAAGACTTCATGTGTATTCGTTCCCATTTTCTAACAAAGGCGATTTATGGCTCCTGCTTTCTCTCTGAAATGATGGTCACTGCTGATGTGATAAAGAATGTTTTTCCCATTAACTGAATGAATGTGTTTCTCGATATTATACGATTGTTTCGTCTTCAGTGACCTTCCCTCCTATGCGCTGATGTATGATGTTACCTATCTTCTCAAGTTTATATAAAATTTTCTATTCCATTGCTTTAAGGAGGCTTTACGGTGGCATGCGACTTTCTCAAGCGCAGCAGGAAAAAGGTTTTGGTTTACATAAAACCAACGGAAGCCTTCTTCCTGAACCTAGGCTAGCATTCCAGGAAGAATGCTTCCGTTGGTATGTTTCTGTGCTTGCACGATTTCCCTTGGTATCGCAACAAGATGCCCCTTTCCTCTCATGACCTTCCCTAATATTGCATGAAGCATGTTTCTAAGCTACAAGAATTTCCCTAGCACTGCGTGAGTAAATATTATATTAACAGATGAATTTCCCTTTCATTGCAAGAGGGTTATTTCTACTCTTCCATGACTTTCACATAGTTCCTCATTGGACGGGTTGTTATCGTTCTCGGCTAGCACTCTGCTGGGCCCGCGTTCGATTCTCCGACCGGCCAATGAAGAATTTGAGAAATTTATTTTTGGTGATAGAAATTCATTTCTCGTTATAACGTGGTTCGGATTCCACAATAATAAGCTGTAGGTCCCGTTGCTAGGTAACCAATTGGTTCTTAGCCACGTAAAATAAATGTAATCCTTCGGGCCAGCCCTAGGAGAGCTGTTAATCAGCTCAGTGGTCTGGTTAAACTAAGGTATGCTTAACTCGTGACTTTCACAGGACTGCACGGAGAATGTTCCTATTAACAAACAACGGCGATGAACATCATTCACTTTGGGAAATTGCCTGCATGATATTGTTTGAAAATACCATTTCGCGAGAGACTGCGAAGAGCGGGAAAAGGAGTATGGCTTAAAACCTTTTAAATCCTACAGCGAGTATATACCCCGCCAATGTGCAACAAATTATTACTAAAATAACTCCGGTTAATTTAAGATAGTCTTGTAATGTTACAATGTTATAATATAATTAATTACTCAGGTTCAGTCAGTTATGCACTATTAACTAACATTATGTAAAATATATATATATATATATATATATATATATATATATATATATATATATATATATATATATATATATATATATATATATATATATATGTGTGTGTGTGTGTGTGTATATATATATATGTATATATATATATATAATATAAATATATGTATATATATATATATATATATATATATATATATATATATCCATAAGCCATGAAAAAATGAACTTGTAGTTAGTACAATGTGGTGGGTTGCAGCCAGGGTAGAGAAGGGTATGGGGCTGCAAACTCATGTTGCATCCTCTAAGAAAAATAGCGTAAGGGAAGAAAGAAAAACAGACTATATTCACATATATATATATATATATATATATATATATATATATATATATATATATATATATATAAATAATTATATTTTACCCTTAGAGGCTTCAGGGGTAGCATTCCTTTTTTAGTAAGTCTTTTCGGATGACTTTGCTAGCGCCATGTCCTTTCCACAATGACTCCAGCCTGCCATAATCTACTAACCATCAGGTGCATAAATCAACGACTTACGTCAACAGCGGCACAGTTGATTCTCTCAGTACCACAAGTCGTTCCATGAGACTGACTCTGTGCTCTTGCTGTGTGTGTGTGTGTGTGTGTGTGTGTGTGTGTGTGTGTGTGCGTGTGTGTGTGTGTGTGTGTGCGTTTGTGTGTGTGTGTGTGCGTGCGTGCGGAAGGTAAGAACAAAGTCATTTGCAACCGCAACAAGAACAACAGCCACACCTCATTAACTCAACAAAGAGCAACAGAGACAAGAGAAACATCAGCTAAACAAAAACCGAAAAAAAAATTAAAAGTCCTTTGCCCTCCCCGCATTCCTTTGATGTCAGCTGAGTCAACATAGCCGTATTAGACGATATTCCACGACATAAAAGAGAGCAACTGAACACTGCGTTCCATGATTCCACTATGCTTTGTTAATATCCACTGACAAATCTTCGTCACTTTTTATGGCACTGACAGAAAAATATAACACCTTAAATAGATAAGAAGAAGAAGAAGTAAAGAAAAATAACGTAAAATATGAAGAAAAAAAACCGTACAGTTCACATGCGCGTTGACTTGTGTGATCGTTCTAGTCACGGAGTCACGACAAGTCTTCGTGTATACTGTCCAGGAGTGAAAGAGTACGTTCCCAGGCATGAACTTAGTGCCGTAGCTATAAACATCGTGCACCTCTAAGTTCATCATATGTGTGAAGTTCTAAACGAATACACTATGGTCCAGGACAAACACATACACAAAGATATATACATACATACTTACATATATAGATATATATGACATATATATACATATGTGTATGTGCGTGTGTGTATGTATGTAGTTGAAAGTTAAAAGCTACGGTGACTGTTGTTTTATTATCTGGTACCAGTACTACAGGAATTAGTTTATTAGAAAGAAACGGGTACCTGAATGTATCTGTATCTACAATTATATATGAGGATATATATACAGATATATATATATATATTTGCATATGTAGGCAGCAGTTTGTTTATCATGCAGGTTTCGTTGAACGATAGATTACTGCGAACTTCAACTATTTTGATATTGGTTCTTTCCAGTGTTTTGTAGTCACTCTTCACTTCACTACTCGAAGTTCGTAGAATTATAACATATCGTACATACTGTACATGGTGGGTTTTAAAAGGGGTTATGTTCAAACACCTAGAACATAACCCCCTTTTAAAACTATATGTTGATGACTGTTTTACTGTTGTTGACAATGAAAATTTGTTATTAAGGCTGAAGTATAAATTTGAAGGGGAGTCTACTATTAAATTTACTTTTGAACTGGGAAAAAATAATTCCTTTCCATTTTTAGATGCTTTGGTTACGTTATCCAATAACACTGTAAAACCTTCGGTGTATGTAAAGTCAACTAATCTTGGGGATTGTGTTAATCTGAATGGTGTTTGCCCTGAAAAATATAAAATAGGAGTAATTACGACCTTATTACATGGAGGGTATAGGGTTTGCAGTGACTGGGATTCCTTCCACAGTGAAATTACCAGAATAAAACAAATGTTAACAAATAAGAACTTTCCTATGGAAGTAACAGATAAAACTATAGAAGAGTTTTTGATTAAAGTCATCCTAAATGAGTCGTTACAACTGGAGAAGAAAAGGAAATTAATCTCTTTTTTCAAGGACAAATGTCAAGTTGTTACAAATTAGGAGAAAATCTGCTGAAAAAGATTGTTTCTAATCATGTAAAACCGGTTAATGACAGTGATAATGTCTGGCTCAGGATTTACTATAAAAATATGAAATTAAAAAACCTATTCATTCACAATATAGCTTCCAGGTAGGTTGTAATTCCTCCACATACACCGGATATACTACTTGCGCTGTCGGAGAGAGATTTCGCATGCACACACAGACAGGATCAATAAAAAGAATCACCTTGTAGACTTTCATGGCGAAACAAAAATAGCGAAAAGACAGCTTACTGAATGTGTAAAAATTCTATGTAGTAACAATTCTGTGGGGTACTTGAGGATGACAGAAGCCATCTTCATAAAAGACATGAAATCCTCCTTGAACTTCTCAAAGTTTTTAAGCACTGACTTTTTTTGGGGGGTGGGGCGAAGTGCTGAACATTTTCTAGTTTTATATCTATACATAAAAGTACATACACACACACACACACATATATACATATATATATATATATATATATATATATATATATATATATATATATATATATATATATATATATATATAATATGTGTGTGTTCGTTTATTTTTCATTTGTTAAACACCCAATTCTTTGTATAGGTGTTCCGTTGCTTTATCCATTGACAGTTACATATTCTTTGACTTGCTAGATGTTAACAATAATCCCATGACAATTGTAATATTTTAACCACTTGTTTACTTATTTGTAAGTATTATGTTTGGTCATGAAATGATGTAAATATTTTAGTCTAGCATGATTACGGACGGAGGACAGTCCGAAAGCTCGCTATGGAGACCAAAATAAAAGGAATTATTAAGAAGTAGCTTTTTTTGTAATTCTACGAACTTCGAGTAGTGAAGTGAAGAGTGACTACAGAACGCTGGAAAGTACCAATATCAAAATAGTTAAAGTTCGCAGTCATCTATCGTTCAACGAAACTTGCATAATATATATATATTTTCCCTGTAGACTGTAATACTAGGAGGGTTTCTCCTCCAATTCTCAATATAATATATATGTATGTATGTATGTATATATATGTGCACATTGTGTGTATGTGTATGTGTATGTATATATATATATATATATTATATATATATATATATATATATATATATATATATATATATATATATATATATATATATATATCCAGTGTTTCCGTTTATGGATTTTATCTTTATATATAGAAGAAGATATATCATATATTAAATGTGTCTTTTAAATGGAACTTACCTCAAACTTGGACTATACATAACAGAGCTTAAACGCTTAAAACAGACTGTTAAACTGTCTGTTAAGGGCTATCCAATTACCAACAAACTTGATGAATCAGTATGACCATGTAAACGATTTGCATGAATGAACTATTCCCGTTACTTAAGGTAAGAAGCATATCTTTGAGGACAATTAATTTCCGAGAGAAAATGCATAAATTCTATAAAAAAAAAATAGATACGAGGGACACACTGCTTAACCTTGTTGAACTTTCAAAAATATTTTCTTTATTAGAACTCTGAATCCCTAGTGTTGGCCTGCAACGATTCCTCATGCCATGGTTTGAACAAACCTGAATCCTTGTTACACGATAATGACTGCAAATTAATCTGACAGTCTGTAGCCATGTTTTGTTCTTGAAAACAATTATATTTAATCTGACAGTCTGTAGCCCTGTTTTGTTCTTGAAAACAATTATATTTAATCTGACAGTCTGTAGCCCCGTTTTGTTCTTGAAAAGACTTATAATCAATCTGACAGTCTGTAGCCCTGTTTTGTTCTTGAAAAGAATTATAATCAATCTGACAGTCTGTAGCCCTGTTTTGTTCTTGAAAAAAATTATAATTAATCTGACAGTCTGTAGCCCCGTTTTGTTCTTGAAAAGAATTATAAATTAATCTGACAGTCAGCCCTGTTTTGTTCTTGAAAAGAATTATAATTAATCTGACAGTCTGTAGCCCTGTTTTGTTCTTGAAAACAATTTTGTAGCCCCGTTTTGTTCTTGAAAAGAATTATAATCAATCTGACAGTCTGTAGCCCTGTTTTGTTCTTGAAAAGAATTATAATCAATCTGACAGTCTGTAGCCCTGTTTTGTTCTTGAAAAGAATTATAATCAATCTGACAGTCTGTAGCCCTGTTTTGTTCTTGAAAAGAATTATAAATTAATCTGACAGTCTGTAGCCCTGTTTTGTTCTTGAAAAGAATTATAATTAATCTGACAGTCTGTAGCCCTGTTTTGTTCTTGAAAACAATTATATTTAATCTGACAGTCTGTAGCCCCGTTTTGTTCTTGAAAAGACTTATAATCAATCTGACAGTCTGTAGCCCTGTTTTGTTCTTGAAAAGAATTATAATCAATCTGACAGTCTGTAGCCCTGTTTTGTTCTTGAAAAAATTATAATTAATCTGACAGTCTTAGCCCCGTTTTGTTCTTGAAAAGAATTATAAATTAATCTGACAGTCTGTAGCCCTGTTTTGTTCTTGAAAAGAATTATAATTAATCTGACAGTCTGTAGCCCTGTTTTGTTCTTGAAAACAATTATATTTAATCTGACAGTCTGTAGCCCTGTTTTGTTCTTGAAAAGAATTATAATCAATCTGACAGTCTGTAGCCCTGTTTTGTTCTTGAAAAGAATTATAATCAATCTGACAGTCTGTAGCCCTGTTTTGTTCTTGAAAAGAATTATAATCAATCTGACAGTCTGTAGCCCTGTTTTGTTCTTGAAAAGAATTATAATCAATCTGACAGTCTGTAGCCCTGTTTTGTTCTTGAAAAAAATTATAATTAATCTGACAGTCTGTAGCCCCGTTTTGTTCTTGAAAAGAATTATAAATTAATCTGACAGTCTGTAGCCCTGTTTTGTTCTTGAAAAGAATTATAATTAATCTGACAGTCTGTAGCCCTGTTTTGTTCTTGAAAAGAATTGAAATGATCTTCAGAGCTTTTGCCTTTCTTGAACTGTGGACCCTGTTGTGGCTCCATTCTGTCCCTAGTGGCCGTAATTCAATCAAGTTGAATTCCCGCTCCGGGCTAAGTCGTTCTAGAGAAGAATTTTAAATGCCCCCTCCCCCCTCGTTTTCTACTATTTCCTAATAATCACCTCCTTTATGACAAACTGGAATCGTGTTTACCCAAGGATGTTTTGTGCTAAGCTTGGCAGAAACTGATCTACTGGTCCTGGAGAAGTCGAAAAAGTGACAGGTTTATGCTGTACGTTACACATGTATTTCGGACAAAATTTGACCAGAAAAGTTTAATTGGACTTTCGGCTTGGGTGCGGTAAAAGAAATGGGTAAAAAATAATGGCAGAAAAACTGATGAGGTGATTCTCGCAGCAAGGGTACCTGAATTCCTTTACAACTTACACCAGTGCAAGTTTCTACCTATATACTCAATTGGATATTAGGCAAGCGCAAATACATTCAAACAAACAAACAAACATACATACATACATACATACATACATACCTGTCTGTATAATTGCAGCGCAGATCCAAGCTGGAGAACAAACACTGCCTTCCATTACTTTTTATATTATCAGTCAATCTGTATTATGTAAACGTATTTTCTAGTATCCCTGGCATTTACGAATAACCATACATTCACAACTTCCAGCCCTCCGCCATCCCTAAACGGAATCAATTACACACATGAACACAGCCTGCCACTAGAAGATTAGTTGACATATATTCTGTATGCAATTCTATATATTGCGACATAATTCCTTAAAATGTTCCCTTCTAGACTACAACATACTTATCTAAAAATGTCACCTACTTCAGAATGTATTTTAAGCACTGTAAACATACCACACCGAGTTTTAAGGTAAAATTAAATAACTTTCTTAAAATAGTTATCTGTAAAATAACTTTGTTTCACAAACTTTAGGGTTCTTTTCCCGTCGTCTCTCCTTCACGTCTGCATTATGAGATCTACATATTCCACTTAAATGATTATTTCAGGTAGACGCAAAATGAAACCAAACAAAATGCTCAGGATACAGGGAAACATTCGCATGACGAACATCGGTCAGTGCATTAAAACAAATGGCGTAGGAATATTTACTTACACAATTTAGTTAAATAAAAAACTGTCATTATCATTATCATTAACATGAGTGCTATTATTAGTAACAGTTGCTGTTGCAAGGTAAGATACGCGGTTCATTAATAGTGATGACAATTTGAATTTCAATCTACCCGGAAAACATCGACACAGAGAATTTAGGAAGAGTTGCGCCGCCAGCATGTTCGAGAAAATTACAACCTTCCTTAAGACTTATAATTCACGTAAGTGGGTAACGTTTAAAAAACAAAATTCGTTACATAACTAGTAACATGAAAGTGGTAACCCCTTAACTCATAACACTGCTCTTTTTTTCTGAGAGGTATTTGTTCAAGAAAGGGATTTGTAACAGAAGACTCCTTTGTTAAAGATAATATTAATCTAATGGATTTTACTGTGCACGAACACGATTGCAATGTACGCCTCCCATAAAAAAAACTTGTGAAACTGATATTAACAAAATAAAAATACCTTTACAACAAAATTAAATACACGAAATGTAAAATCGCTGCTGAAAGTCGTACATTATCCCAAACACGTTATTAAGTGAGAGAGAGAGAGAGAGAGAGAGAGAGAGAGAGAGAGAGAGAGAGAGAGAGAGAGAGAGAGAGAGAGAGAGCAGTGTGCCATCGTAATGTCAATAGATAGGCATGCCATTCATCTCGCAGCTTACAAATAAGATTTGAAGCAAGTTTAAATGTAAGGATTTCGCAGAGAGAGAGAGAGAGAGAGAGAGAGAGAGAGAGAGAGAGAGAGAGAGAGAGAGAGAGAGAGAGGTCTGACATCAAGAAATCTCAAAAAGCAAAATTAGACAGTCATACCATTCAGTTCTGTTTAAAAATTAAAAAGGATGTGAAGAACACCGAAAATTGGGAGTTCGCAGAAAAGAGAGAGAGAATGAATCATCAGTGGAACAAAATTAGACGGGGAAATCATTTTGCTCTTAGCCTAAAAAATAACGCAGAGAGAGGGGTAGAGGGAAATTTTCCAAAAGATTACAAAGTAAAAGTATTTTAATGCAAATCCAAAAGTAAGGGTTGCACAGAAAAGAACGAGAGTGCTCTAACATTATGAAATGACAACGGAACAAAATTAAACAGACGAATCACTCAGCTCGTAGCTTACACATTGACGAATATTGAAGACACATCCAAATCTAATGAACTGAGAGAGAGAGAGAGAGAGAGAGAGAGAGAGAGAGAGAGAGAGAGAGAGAGAGAGAGAGAGAGAGAGAGAGAAGTATTTTGGTAACGTGAAATATTAATAAAACAATATAAAACAGCCGTATCTGACAAATCAACAAGGATATGAAGCACATCCAAATAAGGAATCCATACGTAGAGAGAGAGAGAGAGAGAGAGAGAGAGAGAGAGAGAGAGAGAGAGAGAGAGAGAGAGAGAGAATCTGACATCATAATTAGACAGGCAAATTATTCAGCTCGTAAATACAAATTATCGAAGATTTGGAGCATATACAAACGCTAACATTTCAGCAGAGAGAGAGAGAGAGAGAGAGAGAGAGAGAGAGAGAGAGAGAGAGAGAGAGAGAGAGAGAGAGAGAGATGTACGATCAATAAAGTCAATGAAACCAAACAACTACAAAAGCAAATCATTTCTCTTCTAGCTTAAAAATGACCGAGGATTCTGAGTCAACTCTAGACTTGAGAAATTCCTCACGCAGAGCGAGGATTGTGTCTCCTGACTGTACCACTAACCTACTCCCGATAATAGCGGGTCATCCTCCTTACCTTTGGAAACTCTCCCCTGAAGAGCGATACACGTTACGACGCCCTCCAAACCAATCGATGAGGGTGTGCGTGTGTGTCTGTGTAAATACACAGAGTTAAAGTGCAAAACCTCTCACTTTCAGGCGTTCATCGACTCCGCCCTGGCCACCAGTTGCCGTTGTTACTTCCACAATAAGCAATTGCTTGCGGGAAATCGATCCTCGTGGCCACATGCAACGACAATGCAGGAGGGGAGAATTGAAGAAGATATATGCGAGCTATTGGATATATTTTAATGGCACTGGTGCTTGCATGGTAAAATACGTTCTCTCTCTCTCTCTCTCTCTCTCTCTCTCTCTCTCTCTCTCTCTCTCTCTCTCTCTCTCTCTCTATATCTCTATATATATATATATATATATATATATATATATATATATATATATATATATATATATATATATACATGTGTATATATATATTGTATGTATTCAACTGCATTCTCCTCAGTCACGAACATAAAATACATCGACGTACTCCACAATGAAAATAAAGAAGAAACCACAGATTAAGAAAGGAGATACCGATTTTAATTTGTCCTAACAATTTCGCCTCCGTCAGGCCTCTTCCAGGAAACTTTACTGGCTTATCAGTTTAAGAAAAATATATACCGGACATAAGTTTACATTCGCTCACAAATTTTTATAACAAAAATAAGTGAATGTGGTAAACAGTTATTACAGCTATTACAAAATAATACATATTATAAAACTGTCAGTACAGTACATAGTCGTCAAACAGAAAGGGTAAGAATCTAATAAGTTGTGAAAACCTAAGTCAAAATATTACATAGCTTTACTGATTTTTCATTAAATGACGAAAGAACAGGTCTGTCTTGGATAAACCTATGCTCGTATTAAAGTTAATGTCTCCCTATGTTGAATGCATGCTACTTTCTTTAAATTTCTCTTGATAAAATTACTGTTTCTAACATTTTTTTTATGTGGATTACTGAATAAGATAAAAGCATGCTCTTCCGAGGTTATATTGCACTGTTTTTCCAACCCATAGCATTACTGTACTTATGCTGTGCTATCCGTTTTTCAACAGTTTTGGCTGGCTGCCCAACATAACATTTATTAAACTCACAAGGAATCTTGTACACTACAAGGTTGTCATATATAGGGCTGCTTCTTACTAAAGTTCTACCAATGGTGTTCCGGTATGAAACTGCAATAGTTAATTTAGCAACTCATGTGGGCAGATAATAGTTTTTAGTTTTCTGTAAAAGAAAACTGTTGTGTCGGCTTTTTAAAAACCACTGAGGCTAGAGGACTGCAAATTGTTATGATCATCCACCCTCCAATCATCAGACATACAAAATTGCAGCCCTCTGGCATCAATAGTTTTGATTTTATTTAAGGTTAAAGTCAGCCATAATCGTGCTTCGGCAACGATATAGGACAGGCCACCACCGGGCAGTGGTAAAAGTTTCATGGATCGCGGCTCATACAGCATTATATCGAGGCCACCGAAAGATAGATATATTTTCGGTGGCCTTGATTATTACGCCGTAGCGGCTGTACAGAAAACTCGATTGCACCCAAGAAATTTCGGCGCATTTCTTATTTGTTGCTTAAAGTGCTAAAAGTCTATAGTGCATACCACAGAGGTTTAATGAAGAAACTGAACTTAGTATGATTTGATTGTTTTATTTTTGTGGTATTTCAAGACGGCAGAAAGTGTGTGTGTGTGTGTGTGTGTGTGTGTGTGTGTGTGTGTGTGTGTGTGTGTCTGTCTGTGTGTGTGTGCGCATCCTTACACTTGCTCTGGAATCCCATTTGGTTTTTAAATTTCTTCCTCTAGCACTGGATCTTCCTCGAAAGATTACTGATACGCTTGGGCAGTTATGCTTTGGAAGTTCAGTGAACACTTTGAATATTTAGCAGCTGAGTGCTATTTGATTAGTCACTTATCTGGTCTGTATTACGGTGAAGACTAAGTAACATCGACAATTTAAATTGTGGGTTTTTTTCGTACTGTCGAATATTTGTTTGAAGATTTGTTGGCAATAATTTTTTTTTTTGAAGTGCAAGGTTGGTTATTTCTTATTCAGTGTTTTTTTTTGTGTGGTTCTTTGTGCTTATTTCTTTATCTTGGCTGGTGAAGTAGATTTAGCCATAAATCTGACACGAGATTTATTTGGCTGTTTGGTTACCATTCCTAACATAGAAAATGGACGTATATTTTATATTCCTTTTCCTGTGGGTCTTTATATGTAGTGATGCTATTTTGTATTTAAAGAAATGGCCATTATGAAAGTGTCATTAGAGACCACAGAGGTTTCAGGCCAGAAGAAATCCTTACATACACGAAGAGAATGGGAAGACAATAAAATGTCTCTAATATATACACTGAACGAAAGAAACTGCATTAAAGCAGATGCTGCATGACAAAAGAAAAATGACGAAGAAAAATATATAGGCATGACAGAAGTGACGTCACTTAAAAATAAATAACGATGACGAAAACATAAGATATATTTAAAACGAAACATTCTTGAAGCTCGCCACGCCATTAGTTGCAAGACAATTTACTGTAAGATGTTACGGTAAAACTTGACACGAAAAATGGCTCATGGAAAGGAGGTAAAACATATAGATGGTTCAAGCACGATTTTAGGCTGCAAAATAACAGTAAATAATTTTACCATACGTTTTTAGAGGATAATTAAAATATCAAAGTAAAAATTAATAATATAATTTTAAATCTACGTTCACACATGCCTGTAAAATGATGAACACTTTCCATAAAATAAAGAAGGCACATTCTGTCTTTAATTTTACATGAATGAATTGTAGAGAATTTCTTCTCATGGAAAGTCTATACGAATTAATCAGTATTTCTGTAAGGTGGACACAATAAAATGAATTATAGGATACACAGTTTAGAAAAAATGTATATATATATATAACATACTCCAATTTTTGCAAAATATCATATGAATAATGATTTTGTGACACACACACACATATATATGTATGTATATATATATATATATATATATATATATATATATATATATATATATATATATATATATATATATAATAGTGACACAATTTTGCCTATAAACCATTTTGCATTCCTTGTACTATTTATATATATATATATATATATATTTTTATATAGAATATCACAAAACCATTTGACATGGAAACCAGGGGTTTTGCATTCCATTTTTATGTTTGCAAAACTTCCCGTTTTGCATCCTTTTCAGTCTGTTGACATATCAGCTTTGAAACCATTTCCGGACATGGATTCGACACAGGGGGTGATGATATATATATACATTTTATGTCAATATATAAAAATGCCAAGTTTTATCACATCCTTTTCAGTCTGTTGACCAGAGCTTTGAATATATATATATATATATATATATATGTTTTATATATTATATAAAACAAAAGGTTATAGGAGGAAAAATCATATATATATATATATATATATATATATATATATATATATATATATATATATATATATATATATATATATATATATATATATATATATATATATATATATATATATATATATATATAGATACAGTATATATATATATAATATAAACTACATCATTTTTCTCCTCGAAAGGCTTATAGCTACATGCAATTCTTTGCCCCCGCTAAGAGGCACCCTGCACCCCCAACAAAAATCGATAAACAACCAGGTTCATAATTCACTGCAAAGTCGGTGTAGGATACAATCATTTCTTCAGAATATGGCCCTTAATAGTTTCTCCTTTGCTGGAATCGACTTCGTGTTTCTCGCATATGAGATCAGACCGACACCTCTGGACTAAAAGACCATAATTAACACGTATGTGAATATACAGTTTACACAACTGGTAACCACTTACACTCTACAGAGGGAATAAACTGCACCCAAAGTGAATTACATATGGTAAGTTCTCCTACCCTAGCTGGGAATCGAACCTGTCTTTCCGGGTTGGAAAACAGAATGGCAGTGACGTAGTTTACTTTCTGTAACATCGGTTACATTTCCATACGGTTTTAAGTTATTTTCTAGATTATTCGTGGCCGAATACTTGAGTGTATAAATAAGTTATGTGCGAAATTAATTACACATTGTACATATATATACATACATACATACATATATATATCATATATACTTATATATATATACATATAAATATATATATTTTTATATATATTAATATACATATATATATATATATATATATATATATATATATATATATATATATATATATATATATATATATGGGTTAGATGCTGTAAAGAGAGAAAAACTATACAGAAAGGAATTGCAGTTAGAAACGAAGCCAGCAAATACGTTGTCCCACGGACGGAAAATGGAAATTCTGTTAAAAGCTCTAACAGAAGGATTGGATAGACTGTGAAAACAAAGGGAACTGCTGGAAGGAAAATGGAATTAGGAGAGTATTTAGCAAATGCTGTGACCAGACAGTAAGGAAGACTGCAAATATATGAGAATCTAGCAAACGTTTTCCCTCGGTGACAGAAAATGGGACTTTTTTTTAACTTTATAACTTTAAAACCATGATTTATTTTGAACCCTTCAACTGAAAACTTTCATCTTTCTTTTCCCGAAATGTTCTCTTCATAGCAGCTCTAAGTGTACGATTATATATATTGAGAGAATCTTACGCATCTGAAAACATAAATCTTTTGCGTTCCATTTCACACATTTACATGTTTTGAATGTCTCATCGTATAATAAGTTATGTTTCATCTTTGTGTTACATGACAAACTAATATGTCAAAAGTCTCACAACTCGAAAATACCAAATTTAGAACGAAAAACATAACGCAAGAGCGTCAAACTGAAAATTTACGAGACGCTTCTATCACGTCTAAGAGTCAAAAATAACAAAGTCAGAAATAACAACTACGAGACAAGCTGCTAATGACACATCAATGAGCATCATTTACCGCATTTAACAGTCAGAAATAACAACTGAGTTTCATAATTCAATAACAAGCTGCGATCAGCAATTGAAACATTTACATGCCAAAACTGCTTCTACCATAAATTGTTCAGAACTGTCAAAGATCTCTATCACTTAAACAGAATTTATAAACATGATACAATCGGTAGATTACTACTACTATTACTTTTACTACTACTACACAAGGAAGAGTGAGAAAGAGAAAGAGAGAAACATAATTATCTGCGCGCATTCGCCATCAAACATCTTAATGGTAAACGAAAACTTATGTCGAACTACTATCGATTGGTGTGTGATAATCAACGCAAATGTTAGAAGAGTTAGACCGACGCGGATTACCAGTGTTGCAAATCCATCTATAAATGACTCACCATACACATATTACTTGCTGAAAAATATTTTTTTTAACTAGTAAATATCGCGTACAAAACAGCAAAAGTGTTGTACATTCATATATTTATATATATCAGTATATGTATGTCTATCTGTTGGCACGAGCGAATATTTATAATATCTAATTATCGGTTTTTATACACTTTTTGGATCTACTGTTACTACAAACCTTCGCATCCTCAATGAAGAACAAATGAAGAATCCCCAGTCAGTATTCGGATAATGTGTCTATTTCAGGGCATTTATTATTATTTAGGGCTTATATATATATATATATATATATATATATATATATATATATATATATATATATATATATATATATATATATATATATATATATATACATACATACATACATATATATGTGTGTGTGTGTACAGTATTATCAGTATTATATGTATGTCAAATTTCTTCTTTCGAGTGGTCAAATTCTTTTGCAAGACTTAGAAAAGGCACCGTCGGCTATCAATGCTCATGGTGTGCGGACATCCAGGTCACGACCCATGCAGAATACAATTTCTCTACTAAATTGAACTAATTATTTTCTACATTGTTTCTATATTCCCTTTATATGGTTGACGGAAAATTAAATGCCATTCATCTGAGCCAAATAATTCTATAGTATTAACATATCGCTGACTAACTCTTCAAAGGCTAATTTGGCGGTTAACATGCATCATCTTCATTTATATTCAGTAATCTACTTCGCAGAACATTAGCCTACTACAAAAAACAATAGAATCTATAATAATAAAATCCGAGTGGATCTTTCTTGTTTGTCCGCTCCACAACCGGGTGGGGGCGGGGTAGGTAGGGGATGGGAAGGGCAGATGAGACATGTCACATCCACCCTCCTGCAAACCTGTTTGTCCGGCCCAGGGTGGGGTTGGGGTAGGTAGGGGATCGGGAGGGTAGGGGAGACACGACAGGCAGCACCGGGTTCCAGTGCAACGTAGCGCGCGCCATAAAGTTCACATTACAAATACTGTATAGTACCAAACACACATTCATCTGACCTAATTAAATACGCTTAGATTTTACAGACCATAGTTATATCCGTTCTCCCATTAAGAGGAGAAACCTTGACTCTCAACATTCTCTATTATTAAACACCTTGACTATGCAGCCGAGAGCGTGTGTCGCATGACGAGTTTCGGTGAAAGCTATTGGCAATACCTATAAACTGTCGCCAGAGAATATTACTTGGTAATTTAATGGTAGCTCTGTTCTTTAATTCTAGCGCCCTCCTTGTTAGGACGAATCCAGCGAGGATGTTGCTACCAACAAGAACTATTTATAAAAAATTTACATAAAACGAGTGCTGTATATAAGGAACTGAGTGTCGTAATAGATACATGTATAAAAGGAAGAAAAATTAGAAGGAGTACGCACATCTTGGTATTTAAAAAGCAGCAGTTAAAAACAACATACACAATTACAGAGAAAAGAAAAGGAAAAAAAGACTAAATGTCGAAAACTGGGCGATATTCAAAACAATTCACGTGAGATAATAGGACACTAGCATTAATTCATTTATCTACTGAGTGACAGATTACCAAATGAAAGCACTGGGAGCCGGGTCCTCAACTAACTTAATAATAATAATAATAATAATAATAATAATAATAATAATAATAATAATAATAATAATAATAATAATAATAATAATAACAGAAGAAGAAACAACTTTAAAGTAACTGAAAAGATAAGAAAATAACTAAAGACAATAAGCTCTAAAAAGACGACTTCAAAACGCGTACTTCCAAGCTATTGAAAACTGAGAAAAATACTAAAAACAAAAAATAAAAATCGTCTCACCGAAAGTTCAATTCCGTAAATGACTAGTGAGGAAAAAAGGGGAGCATCGCCGAGCCGTGACAAATGACTACAATGTATAAAAACGGGGGAAAAAAATGGAGAAAATAAGAAAAACTTCCGCTCTGACCTTAAAGGAACGGTCTACATCTCGAAGACAGCCCACACCAGCCATGTGCGACACTCGTCTGGTGGTGTTGAAAGGACGCTGTGCACACATTCAAACCGTCGCATTCTTTTCATTCACGTTCCGGAACGACGCCGGACACACAGACACACACGCATGCACACACACACACACACAAGATATCTGATTAATGGTTTCAACAGGCTGGGTAAGGATTTACCTTGTCGATACCCTTTCCTTCTTATTACCTCCTCCAAAAAGGGTCGTTTTTTATTATTTAATGCCTGTATATAAGTCAGTCCGTTATCGAAATTGGTACAGGTCTGAGTATAGATGTGTAATTAAACAAAACAGAAATTTTTTCTTTATTGTAAAAACATAAGTTTTTGGCATAGAATATTTGGGTAACAGTTCTTGTCGGGTCTTATTGTTGTTAAAAGGAAACATGAAAGAACATTGGGTACATACGACTTGTATTATTGGATCATAATTCGTTGCATCGGTAAAAATACGCATGATGTAATCAGGTCAAAGAACTCTGGGACCAGACGAGAGAGAACGAGAGATGTTTCTTAAGCTTTCATCGGTGAATTTCACAGGAACAGGTTATAAACAATTTATCAGTTTACTCTTATGGATAAGTATATCAAGAAATTGACGCATGAAGAGAGACAGACAGATAAACATGAGAGAGAGAGAGAGAGAGAGAGAGAGAGAGAGAGAGAGAGAGAGAGAGAGAGAGAGAGAGAGAGGGTTAACTTGCCAGGTCTTGCGGAATAAAATCCATATAAACATTTTGTTTGCACTTATTTAATACGCAACTCCTACAAACAAGTGCATAACGGAGATGAATAAATAAAATAATGTAGTGGGTAAGAGAGAGAGAGAGAGAGAGAGAGAGAGAGAGAGAGAGAGAGAGAGAGAGAGAGAGAGAGAGATTTGGAAGCACAATCACACATTCATCAGCGTCAAAATGGAAATTTAACATGAAGCAGAAATGAGACACTAACATAACCAAACATTTTTCCCTTCATAAAATTCCGGAAAAAAGAAATGCACCTCCGTATTTATCTCCTCTTCCTTGCTTCATACCTCCAGACGCCTCTCCGGTATGAAGCTAAGATTTGCCGATATTTTTAGGCTTATGGCAATTATGAAAGTATAACTCCAGTTTTTGGAGGTTTCAGCATTAGCAAGAGGAAAGACTAACATAAACTGAGAGAGAGAGAGAGAGAGAAGGAACATGCACATATACTTATATTCTGTAACCGACCGGTAGGCTAATGATATTTTTTCTATGCTATTTGGGCACAGCTTAAAGAACGACTAACAAATAACACGCAAGGATGCAGCACGGAGGGATGCAAAGGTCAGAAGTAGTCCTTTGCATAAAAAGCCAGTCCACCTAGCGTAGAACGTCACTGACAGAAGCGGCTTACTTAGCACTAAACGATGAGGTTTCATAACAACAATTGCATCCTAGCTGACTCATCCGAGGCCTATTGATGTGCCGTGCAAGAGCATATTATTTATTTACTCTCATATTCTCGTGAAAGAGAGAGAAATGTTACTCAGCAATCAAGAAGAATTATGAGAAATTCAGATATGATGTAAAGTTTTACGGATGTCATTCAGTGGTCCACAATTTTAGAAATAAAGACGGAATAAGAACATCATTTAAGGTGTTACTTATTAAAATTATTCACGTCATTTTATCTTACTTCTGTGATGAGAAAATTTACTTTAATCTCTACTCATTTACATTAAATTTATATAGTTCCTACACCCAAAACTTTGCTACCTCTTTCCCAAAAATCGGAATTACTCTGTTTCATACACATTGGTTACTTCATCAAGGTTACAGAAGATAAATAGTCTTTGGTCCATAAAAGCAAATAAAAATTATTTTCAACAATACTGAAATATAATAAACGTCAGAAATATAATCACATATAGTCTGCTAAGTAAAGGACGACAGACAGTCGAAAGGCCTCGCAGCACTCGAGTGTTTCCCTTTCCTTCGTGGATTTTATCTTTATTTATACATATATCTATATACATACATACACACAAATATATATCTATACATATATGATTATATTGCTGACGTTTATTATATTTCAGTATTGTTGAAAGTTAATTTTTTTCTATTTGCTTTTATGAGCTGTATTAACAATGGCATATTCACTTTTCTTTTACTTATATATATATATATATACACAAATATATATATATATATATATATATATATATATATATATATATATATATATATAAGTAAAAGAAAAGTACAACATAAATGATTACCCTCCAGTTAAGAAAGATTCGAAGGCAGTATGTATTATAACTTGTCGAAGAGATATATTCTCACACATCAATTCACAAAACTCTACGGTGCACACTACCCATATTTCACTAACATTGTTTCATTCTAACCATTCAATCTATAACCGCTTCAGGACAAGTCATTTCCAAATTTCAAGAATATATATTTTCAACCAACCACACATACTTTACATTATTGCTTCTGTATAAAAGTTTACTATCGTTAAAATTCAGTAAGGCTGAAATCTCAATATGTGATTAGTACATGTAACAGTAACATTAAAGGCTCTACTGAGCTCCCCGATGCGTTTCCGAGATTTCTTCCAGTCTCCCCCTCCAAATTAAATTTACTTAATAAATTATCACTAAGGACACTGACATTTCGAAGTGGCGACAAAATTTTAATAAAACCTCGAAAAACAGTTTTTAATACTGACGAGGAGATATATTACTATATATTATCTCTTAAGCTCCCGAGAATGCCCTAAATATACGGACCTCCTAAAAAACATAGAGTAAGCATCTCAGTGGGACCAATAGTCGTTTCATTAAGATCTGCTTATAATTTATTTTCATGGTTAGCAAAGGTCATGGGTGTTCAGGTGAACTTGGTTTCCAAACATTTAAAACACTGATTTTTTTAGACAGTCTTAAAACTACTGACGGCAATTTCAACTTGATGATAAGCTCTGATATGATGCCCTTATTCCCTAACATCGCATTAGATAAAGTACTCGAATTCCTCGAGTAAAAGGGACGTAACCATTTTTGTAGCTTCCCTACACCAATGGGAAAATATGCAAGTTAATCAATGTGTCAATTATGCTTTTTTTTTTTTGATAACAAAATATACAGACATTCGGCGTGGCAATGGGTTCCTCTCTCTCTCCCCAATATTAACCTGTTTCATATGTAATTTTTGAAGTTTCTATTGCCAGGCATTAACATAGTACGAATCAAACTAATACCGTAGAAATGGTATTTAGGTTAAATAACTTCGAAATTGTAAAAAAAAAAAAAAATAATTCTTATTTCATAATTAGGAGCCCTTAACTCTACAGAACCTTTCATAAAACTCGCAATGGCAAGCGCCGAAAACACGTCATCCCTCCTTAAAATTTGTATCAGTAACAAAACTTAGCGGGTTTCAAAACTAAAATTTTAACCAAACATTTAAGGGTTTTCCATGGCCAGTTCAAATATGCTCTCAAAAGTAGCAAGAAATATTTACCATTCATACACCACAAAAAGGAAGTGGCTACCGGAGAGAGAGAAAATAACTAAAATAACCTACCACAATAATTTAAATTGGTTTACGGAGGGGGAGGACGAAGAAATATCGAAAAACATATGGGGGAGCACGAAAGAGCGATAATGTCACTATTTGAAACAATGCAATAGCCACGCGCTGTTGGGATTTCAACAAAAGAATGCATTTTATGGAAAGCAAACTTTTATACGGATAAAATAAATGCCAGCCGTGTTCCCAGAGAAACTAAGCTCTCAGAGCATTTTACCTCAATTTCGATCACGGGGAGAATAAATGTAAGAAGGGGGCGTAACTCTTCTTTACACGATAATCACTGTTACTCCTATGTCAGAACAACTAGAATGCTCTACCGGTTTCCCGACTCTTATAACATTCCATCCCAAAAGGCATAAAGATCTATCGCCCTCTTTGTGGTTTAAAAAGCAATAAAAATCAATTCAAAATATTAGCAAAAACTATGGAAATAAACAAAAGGACAAGTAACAGCAAAATGTTTGTAAAATCACTGAAAGAAGGTGAACAATCGTCGTTTGTAAAAATAAAAATCCTTTTAAGAACTTAGTAATGAAGTATCTAAATTTGTGAAAATCCTTTGAAAGTTTTCCAAATTCCCAAGTTCCCTCACTCTTGCTACATCCATGCAAAATCTTATCGCTCCTTCTCATTAGCCTTCGTTTCCCCTCACATTTCTAACACTTGGTAAGTCTCACTTGCAAATGTCTTCAGCCCTTCAAATATGTACGTCTCTTTATTATGATTAATTAACTCTCATCTGGTAATATAAAAATTACTACTCTTTTCACTGACAAACACTTCTCTTTCTAATAACTTTGCAACTGAGTTACATCAACTAAGCCTTCACAAGCCCCGTCATCAATATCAATGTTCAACATTCACGACTATTTAACATAATCTTGTCTGAGATTTATACAAAAACTGTTGCTCCCTTTTCTATATACTCTTGTACAAATTTTCCATTCATCATTAAAACTCGTAACTGCTTTTAAAAGGTACCTACGGTACACCGCAAGAAACTCTACAACACTTTATATATAATTATACAGAAGCTTCAGATAAGTTAGCGTTCACCAAATGCAGTTCATTCTACAAGTCTCCAAGCTCTTCCAGAAGGTGATTCATAAAAATCAATCGATGGGTTAACTTTGCCTATCTAAACAAACATTGCTCTTCCACTGACAACCTCTCTGTTATTTGTCTCACACTTGGAACATATTAAATAAAATGTTGGAACTTTCCCCATCCTATGTTACACGAGGAATTTCAATTATTTCAAGGTTATTATTAAAGAGGCTGTCTTATACAGTTGAAATATCGAGCAAAAGTCATCATAAATTAATTTTCTGAGAAACAAACTAAATTTTTCGGTAACACAACTGCTTCTCTGAAAACTTGCGTAACCTTTAGGAATCACCAGCTTTTATCAGTTGAGAGAGAGAGAGAGAGAGAGAGAGAGAGAGAGAGAGAGAGAGAGAGAGAGAGAGAGAGAGAGAGAGTAAAATGGGAGAAAACTGTTGAAGAAACGAAACTGGAAGAATTACGAAGAAAAGAGGTGAGAGACAAGCATAATGAATCAAAGCGCTGATTTTCTTTCCTTTTCTTTCTAGCTACAAGGGAATGCCATCACCGATAGAATACGGACGGTTTTCTCTCTCTCTCTCTCTCTCTCTCTCTCTCTCTCTCTCTCTCTCTCTCTCTCTCTCTCGGGGCAAAATCTATGCGATAGCAAGAGAGAGCCACTTGACAAATCATGACAGATAATATTGTTTACAATTACTTGAACGAAAAATATCATCCAAAATAATATCGCAATTGATCATAAATAAAGATATTCTCAAAAACCAGTAAGACATTCGATAATTAATCAAACAACAGAAATATAAATGGCATAGTTATATTCACCTACATAATAAAAACACTAGCTCAAATCCAGCTTATGTGTAAATCATAACTTATTTATCGAGTCTGGAATCAAAATGTTTCTCCCTAATGTCAGTTATCTTCAGCAAAAGCAAAAATTAAATAAGCAAATGAAGATTAAATCAATGACAACTTATAATCTTATGAAAAACAGAGAAATTTACGAGAATATTAACCACTGCAAAACAAGATAATAGGTGGAATTTGGCATGTAGAAACAAAAAGTATTTTGATCACTAATACACTAAAGATTTTCAAGGTGACATTTGAAACCTAAATGCAGTTTGACCTATTCCTTTAACGTCTAACGCTTAGTGTTTACTCCTCTAAATTAAATCGATGTCGGGAGAGAGAGAGCGAGAAAAAGAGAGAGAGAGAGCTTTGTCTCACAATGGGCCTAACTTCAACCATGGAGCACATGATGTCCATGAATCGACAAAGGTCGTGGAGTTATACAGAGGAAATGGCCTCCTTTAGGAATATTTGCGAGCTCGCATGCATGAGAATGTGAGCTCATTTATTTTAACAGCTCTCGTAGTAGCTTAGCTCCCATGCATCTGCGTATTCAAGTATCTACGGTAACGATCCAATACAAATAAAATGACGGTCTGAGTATTATCGTTCCTGTTGACAAGTAGACTCTGGAAAAGACTGGTAAGACCTTGACTACGAAAATACCTAAAACATATTTTATCTGTTAGAGTCACTTCTGCTACTAAACAGTTATCAAGCATTACTGCTCAGGGTATGTGCACAGCTTAAGCCGTCTACAGACCTCCCATCCTTGCAAGTGCACTATCACTTGTACGGAAGTGTAAGGACTGGCATTGACTCCCTACGGATCATGCATAATCAAAAAAGAATAAGTGTCAGTGATCTAAAATCCTTTATCTGGTATCATTAAGAATGTAACCTAAGTTTTCATTCTGATTTTATTGTATACTAATAATCATTCAGATTGTTTTTTAAACCCAAAGGCCGAGAGGACGGAAAACAGAATGCAATGGCGCAATCAGGAGTAAACAATTAAAAAAAATGCGTATAAGTTTCTTCGGTGCAAACTCTCAACCAATGCCCATGACACTCTCAGCCGCGGCCCATGAAACTTTCAGCCATGGCCCGGTGGTGACCGATGTTGTTGGAACCTATAGTGTTGCCAGACGCACGATCACGGCTAACTTTAACCTTCAATAAAATAAAAACTACTAAGGCTAGAGGGCTGCAATTTGGAATGTTTGATGACTGGAGGGTGGATGATCAACATCCCAATTTGCAGCCCTCTAGCCTCAGTAGTTTTTAAAATCTGAGGGCGGACAGAAAAAGTGCAGATGGACAGACAAAGCCGTCACAAGTTTTCTTTTACAGAAAACTAAAAAGGGAAAGGGGAAAGAGAGAGAGAGAAAAAAGTTGCAATAAACTGATCGAAATGAGAGCCCAGCCTCTGCCAAAGTGAAAGGTATTACATCAAGATCAACGGATACAAGAAGAAACCGTGACTTGTCATTGTCCTCCGACGATCACAGATTTCCACATAATGCCTGGGGGAGGGGGAAGGGGGTGGCCTGACTACAAGAGGACGCATGACAAATGGTATCATGTTCATCTGTTTCTTGTCCTTCTTCCCTTTCCTTTATGCCGACCGCTTCTGCGAATACGGTATAATGAGAAAGAGTGAAACCTGGATGGAAAGGGCATATCATACGCCAACCAGCAATACAAACAGTCATGCAAAATATCACATTCGGATCTCTGTTTGGTCAATTACCGTGGAGGACTGGACAAATAACTAGCTACTGAATGTGTTTCGTTTGAAACGTTTATTTCAATTCTGATTTCCTAAAAAAAAGATAGATTTTTTGCATTTGTGAACTGCAATGAATTACTGGGTAGAACTAGCTGCAGGATCATTCATGCATGAATACTTTTAACATAAAAACATATGTTACGAGTGTTAATAGTAATGTTTGTAGTATAACAGTAAAGGCAAAAAGAAATTAATCATTGCCTTCCCACTAATTATAACACTTTTCTATTATGACTATAAAGCGTTGGTTTGATGCTTCACTTGTCAGAGGTTATTGTTTTATAATAATAACAATCTTGTCATTATTATTATTATTATTATCATCAAGTACATAAACAGCGATATATATTGCTATTACCGCAGCATTATCATAATCGTCATTATCACCATCTACAGACAATCACAAAAATATACAGAACACAACTACGACAGCCACGAACAGGCAACGTGTACGTAGTCAAAACGACAGTAAAGTAACCTTTTCTTTTTATCTCACTTAAAATCTGCAAACTGATGTTGCAACGATTACGATAATCGACGCCACCCTTTTACACGTCCTGACTTTCGTTGCCTTTGGGATTTTATATTTGAGCTTCATAAAAGTCATTGCCAAGGACAAATGAATATGACAGGCTCAGTTTCAATGCTTTTTTGACCCCAAACAATAAATAGAAAAGCAAAATCAAGCTGGATGCTGTTTCATTTTGCCTCTGCGCACATTGTTGAAAATTGAGATTTTGTGTATCTTGAAACGGTTCAGAGAGAGAGAGAGAGAGAGAGAGAGAGAGAGAGAGAGAGAGAGAGAGAGAGAGAGAGAGAGAGAGAGAGAGAGAATATCTGACGAACATTTTTACCTGGATCTTCCAAGAGTTCTTCCGGTTTCCCGTCACATTATGATATAAAGTTTGACGGAGAACTGACCTTAGACGTCAGTTATTGACTTTTGTCATTCCCTTTTCAAATCCCCACTGCCACCAGATGCACACTGATTTGCTTAGGCCAGAGGAACACTGGGTTAAGTAAGCGTGACCAGATCTCTCTGATTCGTCCAGGATTTGAATCTGGGTTCTCTTGCAAGTGAGCCAGCTACAAGTATCGATGCGATGAAAGATTTCTAATCGATGGGATAAGGATCACCTAGTCGATGCTCTTCTGTTTTCCATTTTTAATGGCTTGCATTCTTACAGGACGCTGCGCACACTATCCTGTAATATTTCAGGTTTCCATCTCTTTCTCTAAACAAGCCACAACAGATGACTTACAAGATTAGACAAGATAAGTAATGCAGTTCAGAGTGAACAGTCATTTGGATGTTTTAAGATGTTTCCATGCCGCGTCTTTTCTCTCTCCTGAGAATCGAACACTAGGTTCCTTAGTTATCAGCTGAAAGCGGCGCAACTGTGCAAAGCTAACCAAAAATTCCACACTCCGATGTCAAGGAATGGAACCTGGATCAGTTGCTCGGAAGGCTATGCTAATCACTGCAACGCCATCGCATATGAGAGAGAGAGAGAGAGAGAGAGAGAGAGAGAGAGAGAGAGAGAGAGAGAGAGAGAGAGAGAAAGTAAAACGAGCGTGTGAGGGAGAGGGGTGATGGCATAATCGAGAGAAAAGTGAGAGGTCTAGCAACGTAGGAAGCAGAAGACCGGACTATTGGTACGATAGTGTCAGGCAATTTGGCTCGAACTCATGACTGCTGGTGATCCCATGCCCCCGAATAAAAAGAAACTCAGCATTTCAGGGAATATCATTCATAATGAATCTGCATTAGTATCATCCGGGATGGTATTTTCTCCTAATTTGAACGTTTACAAAATTTTCTTATACGCAGACCAAATTTTCTCTCGTAGTAGCCAAGTGGGTAATCGTTTTCATGACTTTTTTTTAGGATCTAGGCTTTGCAGTGACAAGCGTATCCAAAAGTGTGAAGAATTCGGGAAGTTAAGATGGCAGTGTGGCTATTACAATTACATACGTATCTGGTTAAAAGTGACCAGTAGACTCTATACATAAATTTCAGCTTCAAAAAAAGCAATAAAAACGATTGCCCACTTGGCTACGGTGGTGAGGATGGGTCTATTCGACACCTGTATGTATGTATGTATGTATGTATGTATGTATGTATGTATGTATGTATGTATGTACGAGCAGCAACGGATTTTTATCCTCGTGGTCAGGTCGGCAACGTGACCTCGTTCTGATTACTCGGGATGTGGGTTCGATTCCCACTACCAGATATCGGAATTACTTAATTTTTCTTGCATTTGGATCTAAGGCTTTGTAGTCACAATACTATCTAGAAACTGTGAAGAATTCGAGAAATCAAGAAGGCACTGTGGTTATCACAATTATATATATATATATATATATATATATATATATATATATATATATATATATATATATATATATATATATATATATATATATATATATATATATATTTACATATATATATATATATATATTATATATATAATGTATATGATTATTAAATTAAAATACTTTTCAACCTTCAAAGGAGGTCACTCTGTACCGGCTAAATTTATTGTAAGAGGTACCGTTAAATATTACTACTAGACTCCAAAGGAACAGAGCACTCAATAAACCTCATACAATTCTCAACCCAAGAGCAAATCACGCAGAGATGATCGGAGGAAAATTTCTTTTATTAACTATAAGAAAACTTAGTCATTTATGCAGAGAATAAAAATTATTCTTATCTAATAAAACATAAAGTATATTATCAACAATTCCTATTCTATGTTTACGCGGCTGAATTATATCCTCGCTACCTACAACAATAGGACTTATAGAGCTAAAAAAAATCAAACTTTATTCACTTCTCAAAAACCCAATTCTAAATAAAATATCATATAGTCTTTTAACTAAACTGAAACATCGCCAGTAAGTGATTTCTGAGCTGAATGTGTTTCAGCGGCGCCAAGAAAATATACTGAACAAGTGTTACATCGTTACCAATACATCAAACGTCAGATAAAATTGCCGCCTGGAAATCGTTGGGAAAATCTATAGCTATAATCAATAACTGGATAAGAAGAGAGAGAGAGAGAGAGAGAGAGAGAGAGAGAGAGAGAGAGAGAGAGAGAGAGAGAGCAAATATAGCAGGTCTTTTCCTCCAGTTTTACAATGGTTTTCCTGAAAGATATATCACATAATATATTCTTCAATCCTTTTATTAGTCCACTTGACTAATTCTAATAAAAAGTTAAGATTATTTCTTTCTTTGTGCAATGTTTTATATATATATATATTATATATATATATATATATATATATATATATATATATATATATATATACTATATATACTGTATATAATATATGTGTGTTCCTGTAGGCCTATATTCTTAAAAAATAACTCTAGGCCCTTAAAACGAGATTTAGTGCAACCTAAGTCTTTTTTGAAAATTATATAGTAGCGTCTCGGGAACAAAAATAATCGAATAAAGATTCCACATTTTGAATAAAGGAGGTCGGGCAATTCGATAACGCTAATACAACCCAGTAAGGTTCAGAAATCTCAAGATGATATATTGTAATTTAAGTGTGTAGCGTTTCTATAGGTTTCATACTCTATGAACAATTTGACAAGTAAAAAGAAGTTGTATGACGCAACTGTACATAAAATACACATATCAAAACAGACGAAAGTTTTTTCGTTACCAGTTATTCAGAAAACAACAGAAGTAAAATATTCTTTGGTAATAATGAAATAAACAAAAACTTACCGCAGGCAACGCTTTCCATATCTCATTGATATTAAAGCCACTCCATTTCTATGACAGCGCTGTCACAGCCGCGCTCATACAAACAGTCTGCAAAGTCAAACAAAACTGCATGTGCCGACTATACGATATTCCATTTGCGTGCTGATAATATCTAGCTTGTTGAAATAAATCGACAGTAATAGCTATATATAAGAAAGGAGATAATCATGAAAGGGGTGAGTACGTTGATAATTCAGTTGTTCAGTGGGATTCTATTGCATTTTGAAAAATTCAAAGTGGTGTAAAATTAGTCTAATGCACGCTCCTCGTCAGCTGTATCGTGTACAACAAAAGACTGGTGATCTAATCACCAATACTATATATATATATATATATATATATATATATATATATATATATATATATATATATATATATATGTGTGTGTGTGTGTGTGTGTGTGTGTGTGTGTGTGTGTGTGTGTACTGTATATATATGCGTGTGTGTGCGTGTGAGTTACTTATACATATGACTATTTTATATTCCCAAATATTAAGTCCATATTGTTTAATTTCACATGGAATTATAACTGACTGATAAGTGCTTCTCAGCCGGCTAGGAGTCGAACCTGGGCCATTGGTTTGGAAACAACGATAAACTGTCCACTCTGACCACTAGACTATTAAGAGAAGCATAAGATGATATTTACTCTGTTGTGCATATTATTATTATTATTATTATTATTATTATTATTATTATTATTATTATTATTATTATTATTATTATTATTATTATTATTATTATTATTGTGTGTTCAACATCTCTATTACTTCTTAGTGTAACTATAGGGTTTTCCTTAAGTTCCACCTTTACATCCTTTACTTCATCTCCTTTATTTTCTGGATTCCTTTAACTTGCTGTCCAACCACCCTAGCTCCCTCTTTTTCATTGTCTCAAGCTCTAAATGGCTAAAAGTGGCCCAGTGCACGGCTTGACACTTTAGATTTCCCAAAAATCAATCATAAATTCAGATTTTGTACCACCAAGATTTACAGAATTAGATCTTAAACGATATTTCTGCTTAATATTTCTGAAAAAATATATATATATATATATATATATATATATATATATATATATATATATATATATATATATATATATATATATATATATATATCTATATATATATATGTATATAATATATAAACTGTATACATATGTATATATATAAACATATATATATATATATATACTGTATACCCACAAGCAAGTGCATTCGCACACATACACACACGTTATATAATGTGTGTGTGTATATATATACGTATATATTTGTATATATAAGCCCAAAATATCGTTTGATAACGAATGCACTATACCTTTAGAATACCTTGGTCAAAGTCTACCGTTTATCGTTGTTTATAAACCAAAGCCTCAGGTTCGAATATTTATGCCTTTATAAGGCACAAATATTCATATATATATATATATATATATATATATATATATATATATATATATATATATATATATATATATATATATATATATATATATATACGAGCCTTTATATATATATATATATATATGAATATTTATATTTATATATATATATATATATATATATGTATATATATGTATACATACATATATATATATATATATATATATATATATATATATATATATATATATATATATATATATATATATATATATATATATATATATATATATATATATATATATATATATATATATATATATATGTGTGTGTGTGTGTGTGTGGGCAAATTAGCCTGTTACTAGCACTGAATTTTAAATTCAATCATTTAGGAGAGAAAGAGAAAAATCGCTTGCAAAGAATATATCCAACTTAGAAATTATGTAAATCCTGTAATATAACGATTGCAGCCTAATATTTAACGCCTTGTATGTTATCAATAATCACTTAATTATGACTTCTTGAGGGAAAATCAAGGGCATAAAAATTCATATACAAAGCTAAAAGATATTGCTAAAAGGTTATGAAAAACGAAAAGGCTTTACCAAATATTCTTACATATCCCAAACCGAACATATGGTATTATAAACTTACTGTAATATATAGTAACTATCTACGCCATAAAGTCGTATAAAAACACCGAAATGGCTACGCGTTTATTCGCATTCTTTCCTTCCACCAATATGACCCGTTTTAATAATGGCAGTAGGCCCATTTCTTTATGAAAGAAGCGAAAATAGCAGGTATACAGGAGCGTGAAATTGGTTGTAGCTCTTCTACAAAACTCCGATATTCATTGGTTCCAGATCCCTAAATTCAAATCTCTTCTCAAACCACACTGGGGTTAATTAAATGAATTCCATCCTGCTGACTTAAATCCACAAAGACAAGCAACACATACACGAATATATAAGCACAAACACTCATACATACACAAACACACATATATATGTCTGTGTGTGTAGATCATTTGTTTGCATGTCCTATTTTTTCCAGATGCATATTCCATACACACACATATATAAATCTATATATATGTGTATGTACGTATGCATACATATATATATAATATATAACGTATATATATAATATTCATATATATAATATATACATATACATATATACATGGAATATTAGCATCAATATCATTCACTATACTTACGCAATCATACAGAGTAGTTTAAATCATTTATATTTACCTTCCTTAAACTACTAAAATAAAAATTTAGACTGTCATGAGAGAAAAAAAAAAAAACAAAAAACGAGGACGATAAAAATAGAGGAGTAAATAAGAATAAGACCCTACAGACAAGAAACCTAAATTTAAAGGTTATAAAAATCGGCACACTAGTGCAATATCCAACCAATACAAATACCTCAAGTGTCATAAGGCTATCAATCCAAACAGCTTTATTACTAATGTAAAATCACGGGATGGTTTGTATATACACGGTTTGCGAATGCAATCGAACACATACACAAGCGGATCCAGAAAAATTTCAGTGGGGGCCACCAGATTTTCATATTACATATATATTTGTTTATACATACATATATATATTATCATTATCACTAAGAGTATTGTTATTACTATTGTTATTATTAGTTTTTTTTTCTCAAAATTGTGTTATTATTTCTATAATAGATTTTTTTTTCCCCATTTTTATATTTCTCATGTTATTATTATCTAAAACTTCAATATTATTATTTTGTCATTATTTTTCATGGGGGGCACGTGCCCAGGTGCCCCCTCACCGCCTTGGATACGCTAGTGAACACATACAAATAAAAAAGTGACCGACAGACATACAGAGAGAGAGAGAGAGAGAGAGAGAGTTCAATCAATGGAACACTGCCTACCAAAAAATCTAATATGCGTTGTTGAATAAAAGAAATATTGTACTTTTTTATAACCTGACACTGAGATAAACTTTGTTTATTCTTTGAGATGTAGATATTTCTCTTTTTAACCACCCGAAGCTAAAACATGGCTGGTTGATGAGCGCACGGCACAGTCGCAACGACTGCGGCCAGAAAAAAATTATTGTATTGAGCTTTGTTTAGTAAATAAGCACTTAATCTAAACCATTCATATTCATCCACTCTTTCTTTAAGCAGCAAACATATGAATGGAGAAGTACGTTTAATACTAGATCACCAAGAGATTATAACGCCGATATGGACTCCTTTTTCTGGAAATGACTCATTAATACTATAACAAATAATTAGATATTATTTGTTGTTTACTCCGACATGTACCTTCTACAGTAAGCAAAGAAAATATCGACCGGGAACATGTTAACCAACATACGAACACACACAGTTTTTCCTTTCCCAAATCGTATCGGAGCCTCCCAAGGAGGGGGAGGGGGGCGAGCTCATTAACGAGTCCAAACGAAAGTGCCTGGCGCTGCATCTCCATTCCATCGTTAGGCCTAACGAGCAGCGCTTTAATTGCCATCCTAACCCTCTACATATACTTTCAACTTGGGAACAAAAATAATAAACAACCGTCCACCTTAATCAAAACTTTTCCGCCCTTTGTATTTTTAATTGTGACTCGCACCTCCAACAAAGCGGAGAAGTTTTTGAAAAATTCGGAATGCAGGCCAGACTCACAAATTGTACAGAGATCTACGTCATTAAGCATGGAATTTACAAAGCAAGTCTCGTTTAGGATTACAATTAGGAATTCATCAAGGGTATACTAAGCAATATTTTAAGTGGCTTATTATGACATACGATTTTTTACGGTTCTACAAAGCAAGATTTGTTAGTTATTCATAGTGTAACACACACCATAGGTTTACAATTCACGAGATATGTAAAAAACTCTAACGCAAAATTTGTGGAGAACTCAAAAGCAAGACATTTTAAAATGCTCACAGGTTATCGGGAATTAATCTTGACGTGGCATAAGTTTCCATAAACAAAAATGTTCAGTCTAACAATATAAAACTTAGCAAGAATCTAGCAAAGTAACCACTATTTAATGCAAAAGTTGCAGTATCTGGTGAAAAGACGTAAAACCTACGACTTGGTAGTTCAGAAGCTGGCTTTTGTAAATTCATGGACATTTCATTATCAATAATGTCCCCAAATCATCAAAAATGATAGCAGATACCGATCCCATGGACCCATCCCAAAGCTGGTACCAAGGCACTATTTCTGTATACTTATTGAGGGGCCGGTGCTGAGAGGCTGCATGGGGCTGGAAAACGGCAAGTACAACCCTACAGAAGTTGATTACTGTAACTGAGATCGAACCGAGGGGCACCTACACTCTGCAGACTGTACTTACATATATATATATATATATATATATATATATATATATATATATATATATATATATATATATATATATATATATATATATATATATATATATATATATATATATATATATATATATATATATATATATATATATATATATATATGGGACAACGATTCTACTGACGGTATACAGGTACACACAGATTTACAAACAAAAAATATGCGGATTCACATTATGTTTCATATGTGTATTATTATGATGAACATTAATGCTCTTCCGAAAAGTAACCTTGGTGGTAAATTTAATTTATCAGTTTATTCCCTTCCCAAGGCAAAACATGAGCCATGCTGCAAAAGGTTGGCGTAATCACAGGAAAATTCCTTAAAATAAGTAGGACTCCAAAATCCACATCAAAAGAAGATTATGTTTAGAGAAAGGTCCTCCTCGAGGCCTTCATCAAAAGAACTAAAAAACATAATAAACCAGAGCATCCACCCAACAAAAGAGTAATGCAAGGGCGTGTTTTCTCTTTTTTACGCACCCGAGGCTAAAACATGGCTGGGTGATGAACGCACGGCACAGTCGCAACGACTGCGGCCAGGAAAAAAAATAATTGTATTGGAACGACATGTGACCATGAATTTTTCATTGAAGATACACTCAATCCATACATGCTTCGATACTTTCGCACCTTACAGCGACAAAAAATTTACGTAAAGATATAGCTAAATATTGATTTTAAAAAATTTACTGTAGGCAATATTTTGCAAATAAACAACCCATCAAAGAAAAAAATTTATATATTAAATGTCTATCCTAATCGTCATCATCAACATTATTATTATTATTATTATTATTATTATTATTATTATTATTATTATTATTATTATTATTATTATAATTATTATTATTATTATGTGTCCTCGCTTTCATATATCAAACAGCAGCGCCATTTAGGCTGATAACAAACTTCCACAGAGCAGAATGCCCGAAAATGAAAACATAAAGACTCTTAGAGGCCCGAAATGAAATAAGCAAATGAAACGTAATCAGATGGCTGTTAGTAAAATTAAACTAAAAATATATTATCAATAATATATAAATAATTAACAGCAGAAATGTAATCGCGTACAACCAAGGAAGGGAACTTGATCCTAATATTAAGGATACACCACAACCCTAGGCTTGAGAGTATATGTTAAATGGCACCCGCCCGCCCCCCCAACAAGAAAAACATAACGATATGTGCCACCTGAAATGAGACAGTTGTTATAAGCTATGGAATTCGCACCTTTCTTGTGTTTTTGCCGAGGCTTATAATCTCCTTTCCTTAAAGAGGAGCGTCTATTGACCCATTGAGGTTGCAGTCTGCTGATTTCTTATACCATTAACATTAAAATACATCCAACGAGCCGGGCTTTATAAGGGCACCGGTTCAACACAAAATGCAATTGCAAGAATTAATGAAAATGAAATCCCGGTAACGAGAGTGAAGTACCTCTACCCCTTTAGCAAACAAATTTTTTCTCTTAAGTGCTCTGCGGGTAATGAAGCACAAATAAGACATCTACTTCATGGAAGAGAGAGAGAGAGAGAGAGAGAGAGAGAGAGAGAGAGAGAGAGAGAGAGAGAGAGAGAGAGTTAATAAATATAACAAAAGTAATAATAATATTTAAATACGGAAACCACTCCTGACATTGTATTTTTGGTCTGTTATTTGAAAATTCTATTAGCCGTTTGAAAGATAATTTCTTGATTTTTTGCATTCCATGGAACGAAAGGAGAGAGAGAGAGAGAGAGAGAGAGAGAGAGAGAGAGAGAGAGAGAGAGAGAGAGAGAGAGAGAGAGAGAGAGAGAGAGAGAGAGAGAGAGAACTAGTTCACAATGGCGTCAAAAAGAATTTTTGGTTTTTTAGAAAGAGATTCATTTCGAAGATTACTGAGAATGGCTATTGACTGGAACAGATTACTTCAGTGTCGTAACATCGAGCTTCTTAGCAAGCAAATACCCTCACATAAAGAGATGAATACTGCAGTAAGTGGCATAAGTTACAAAATTATGTCTTTAGGAAGAATATTTTTATGGTTTATCATCATGATCACCATTATTATTATTAGTATATACCTATCTTGTAAAAATGTACAAAAATCTTAAGCAATTTTGCTATCTGATTATAATGAAAAAAATTTATACATTGTTTATGTGCATCAATCTTATTTAAGATTTTGTGATAGTTAAAAGAGCAGTTCATTACCTGCACAGTACATGAATTTTATAGAAAACACAGTGCGTCTTATTATTAATATTAGTAGATTTCATACTGATTTTCCACCCCATCCTCCCCTGCAGGTGGGTGGGACTCTGCTGAATGAGTCTGAAGCTTTAACTATACTCGTTGTAACTTTTGAGAAACATCTAATGAAAGTGTCAGTAAATGCCACACTGAAGTTAGGTATTATACGTAAAGCCCCTCCGGGAATGTTCCATATTAATAGGTTTCATCTTCTTAATAATAATAACAATAATAATAAATATTATTATTATTATTATTATTATTATTATTATTATTATTATTATTATTATTATTATCGACAGCCAGCGATGAAAATTTCGAACCACATTACAATTTTCAGTCACCTTTTTCGACTGACGAAACCTCTTCTAAAAACTACATTAAAAAGAAACCTGAAACAGGGAGAGAGAGAGAGAGAGAGAGAGAGAGAGAGAGAGAGAGAGAGAGAGAGAGAGAGAGAGAGAGAGAGAGAGAATCATTTTTGTGAAAGATTAAACAGGTGTCACAGTTGGGAAGAATGATTTCATCTACGTAAGCAAGAGTGGGGAGAGGCTACACACCACTGGGAACTGTTTACAGCTGTATAAAACCTTCGTGAATCGATCTTCTTCTTCTTCTTCTTCTTTTAACGTGCTTTTTTCCCATTTTTGTATGGGGTAAGCACGATGCCTTCTACTAGTCAATATAGCACTCTGCACCATAGAACAGAGAAACGTTTCCACTTGTAGTATTTCCGATACAAATTCAGAAAAATCGTTCCAATACAACTTTCGCAAACCATATCTACCTGTGAAATCTCATCGACATAGCTTTTACAGAAACTGTTTTAACTCCTTCAAGATTATCCTGTTAATTCCTTTTTCACAAGAATACATGAGCCATAAAGTACAACTAGAAAAGAGTCGGTAAATAGGACTAAAAGTTAATAATATCACCTTCGTTGTGGCTGTTGAGCTGAAGAGAAGTCCGGCATTCACTTAGAGAAGAAATTCCTTTTAGTTTTCTGTAAAAGAAATCTACTGAGATGGCTTTGTCCGTCCGTCCGCACTTTTTTTGCCCGCCCTCAGATCTTAAAAACTACAGAGGCTAGAGAGATGCAAATTGGTATGTTGATCATCCACCCTCCAATCATCAAACATGCCAAATTGCAGCCCTCTAGCCTCAGTGCATCTGGCAACGCTATAGGTTATGCCACCACCGGGATGTGGCTGAAAGTTTCAGGGGCCGCGGCTCGTACAGCATTATACCGAGACCACCGAAAGATAAATCTATTTTCCATAGCCTTGATTGTACGCTGTACAGAAAACTTGATTGCGCCGAAGAAACTTCGGCGCATTTTTTGTTTTGAGCTCTTAGCAGTTTGTAAACTTATGCTTATAATATAAAATCTATGATTACCTTCACATAGTGCACCCATTAATTAATTTCCTAAAATATACTTTGGAAATTATATTTTGTTTAATTTGGGCTACAGAAACGCTGGCGTAATTAGTTATAAGCATCATATGTAATTGTTGTCTATTTACTGAGGATAAATAATTTAGCAATTAATCGCGTTTTTTTTTTTCAGGTACACTTGAATAATCGCACACACAGAGAGAGATTATCACACCAAACACAAGAACAGCGCAACACACAAATACTGTCAGCACCTACATACCGTAATAAGTAAAGCAAGAACCCCTGAACCACTGAGGCACAGAGCATCTCCGAAATTGGTGGCAACTTCCGCTGAACTACCACAAACTCTTCGAACATCCGCCACCGGTAACCAATATCTAAATAAGCCCTCCTTTTAATGACTTCCTTAACTCTCAAAACTTCATGTGTGTAACTGGTCTTCCTCTGATATAACATCCATTACACGCTTGTATAATACGGTATAATATATATATATATATATATATATATATATATATATATATATATATATATATATATATATATATATATGTATATATAAATATATATATATACATATATATACATACATATTAAATTTAATACATAATACAAATATGTGTGTAAAAGGAGACAGCTAAACAAACAGATAAACATATAAATCAATAGAACTTTAGAAGTAAGTCAATTTTTCCTTATCCTATTTCAGCATTAAAACCAAATACAAGATGAAACCTACCCTAATTAACACCTCCAGCTCCATTTTCCACAGCACAGCAGCAAGAGTTGGCATTTATGAAACTCAAGTCTCTCCCAGAATGACGTATCACCTTGCATACTTAAATTTCATACAAGATGTCAAACATGATAATGCAATGTACAACCACATAAAACTGCAAATGCATATCAGTTTGCCATGTCACTGGAGTTTAGCGAAATTGTACACGTCAGTATGGTATTTCAGAGAACCTATTGATTACATTTAACAAAATATATATATATATATATATATATATATATATATATATATATATATATATATATATATATATATATATATATATATATATATATATATATATATATATATACTGTATATGTGTGTATGTATGTATCACAAATATTGAGGCCTAAATATCGTTGAATTTTCAATTCAATATACCCCGGGAAGAACTTACATCCAAGGGGAATTATAATTAATATCTGCTTCGTCACCAGATAAATTTATCAATTATGATTCCCTTTGGTAGGATGGTATTCCCGAGGTATAGTGAATGGGATATCCAACGATATTTGTGGCTTGAAACTTGTGATTATAAGGAAAGTCATGTGACAAAAAATCAATATTATATATATACAAATATATATATTTATATATACATATATATATATTTATACATACATATATATATTTATATGTATACATAATATATAAAGACGCAAATACAGTAAACTGAATAAAAACACTAAGTAAAAGATAATACAGTAAAAATAAAGCTAAAAAATTATTTATAAATTATATGCAATTCCGCAAAACTACACAGAATGACCATAAAAACGAATGACATGTGAGGAAATAAAGAGAATGAATCGAGGGAAAGAAACAAAACGCAAAAATTACACGTTTATATGAAACTACGCCTCATTTTCTCCCAGGGGAAACCCAAGACTATGTTCGCCTCCTACGAAAAAGCAATAGCAATGCTTGCTTGCATTGTTATGTAAGCAACACTTGCTCTGGGCGAAAATTGGATTCTATTCAGTCTCGGGGATTCAGCTCAGATGGTAGGGATGATAAATAAATTATACTTCGTTTCATTCCTTCTCTCTTCTCTTTCGGATGTTTTCATGACTGCCTCGTGTGCTTTCAAAACAAGAAAGGCAGACAAAGTGCACTATTCCTTATTTTTCTCTTTAATTTTTTAAAGTTCATAAAATCACTTAATGTGTGTGAGAGAGAGAGAGAGAGAGAGAGAGTACACACCTGACATCAATTCCAATATTTCCATTATTCCAGTTTTCGGCATTGGATTACAAGGAGAGAGAGAGAGAGAGAGAGAGAGAGAGAGAGAGAGAGAGAGAGAGAGAGAGAGAGAGAGAGAGAGAAAGTACACCCGACATCAATTCTAACATTTTCATCCTTCCAGTTTTTATGAATACGGATTATAAGGGGAGAGAGAGAGAGAGAGAGAGAGAGAGAGAGAGAGAGAGAGAGAGAGAGTACACCTGACATCAAATCTAATTTTTCTTTATTCCGGTTTTTTGAAAACCGATTACATATATATATAGCGAGAGAGAGAGAGAGAGAGAGAGAGAGAGAGAGAGAGAGAGAGAGAGAGAGAGAGAGAGAGAGAGAGAGCACCTGACATAAATTCTAATATTTTCATTATTCCAGTTTTTATCACTACGGATTACATGAAGAGAGAGAGAGAGAGAGAGAGAGAGAGAGAGAGAGAGAGAGAGAGAGAGAGAGAGAGAGAGAGTACACCTGATATTAATTCTAATATTTTCATTAATCCAGTTTTCATGACTACGGATTACATGAGAGAGAGAGAGAGAGAGAGAGAGAGAGAGAGAGAGAGAGAGAGAGAGAGAGAGAGCACCTGACATCAATTCTCATATTTTCATTATTCTAGTTTTTGTCACTACGGATTACAGAGAGAGAGAGAGAGAGAGAGAGAGAGAGAGAGAGAGAGAGAGAGAGAGAGAGAGAGAGAGTACACCTGACATCAATTCTAACATTTTCATCCGTCCAGTTTTTATGAATACGGATTATAAGAGAGAGAGAGAGAGAGAGAGAGAGAGAGAGAGAGAGAGAGAGAGAGAGAGAGAGAGAGAGAGATTGTATCCAGGCAGATTCCCTCACTTCTTTAAGATTAGACATTACTTTACTCTCACTTGAATTATATTTCCTTCCATTTAATTCAGGCTAAACGGGAGCCTTTCGTTACTCATACAACTATAATATTTTCATTAATCTAGTTTTCATGACTACGGATTACATGAAGAGAGAGAGAGAGAGAGAGAGAGAGAGAGAGAGAGAGAGAGAGAGAGAGAGAGAGCACCTGACATCAGTTCTCATATTTTCATTATTCTAGTTTTTATCACTACGGATTACATGAAAAGAGAGAGAGAGAGAGAGAGAGAGAGAGAGAGAGAGAGAGAGAGAGAGAGAGAGAGAGAGAGAGAGAGAGCATAATTTTGTAAGTCCATATTCAGCCTTGTTAATTTGGTCCTATTAACTCTAACGTCTTCACCCAATTAATTCCACGACGTCTGTTTTCTTCTTTGCTAATTTTTCTTTTTTAATGAAATCCCGTTTATGATCATAAAACCAACACTACCCTTATTTTTACTATTAATGCTGCTGTTCCAATAATAATAATAATAATAATAATAATAATAAAATCGCTATTATTATCAAACTAAGCAATTCCACAACTTCCTCCACTAATAAGCCTAGTGCAATGTCAAACCCACTATCAACTTCGCTAATAACCACGTCAGTACTAACTCACTGCTATAATTAAGAACGTTATGAACAAAAATACTTCCAACTACCAATATCTTCTTCAAGCCATGCACAAAAACTGCTGAAGTCGAGATACCCGAGAACCTTACAGGGCACAAAACGTTGAGGAAAGAGAGATAATGGCTAAATGGCCACTCATTCTACTTTGGTCATTTTAGCAGTGCAATAACTTCTTTCTCAGTCATTTCAGCTATTTTCAACTTTTTCAGACATTTCTAACAGCATCCATATTTCAGAATATGGTCACCAGTTGCATTTTCTAATCGCGATATCTCTGACACATTCCATCGAGAACTTACTAAACTTTCAGCAACTTTTACCATTTGAATGCCAATTTCAAAGCATTAAAAAGATTTTCCACTTTGTCCTTACAAATATTTACAGTTTTTGTTGCTTTAACTGTAACAGAATCACTATAATTTCCCGAGAATTTTTCCTAACTTAATATCTTTCCGTACGAGAACAGTCAAAACTACTTTCTGATTTTAGCGCCTACAACCTTCACAATTTTCCTGGTGCCCTATATACTATAAACTTGTTTTAATAATTGTTCCTTTACTGTCCTCCGACTTTACAGCTGTTTAATATTTTAACAACTTTCATCACTTGCCAGCTATATGAAAAATCGTCACAGCTTCATCTATTGAGTGCACTTTTGCAATTACATTTTAAGTGGCTTTCTCTAGCGATGTCACAGACCTCTCATTACAATTGATTCCCCCATTATCTCGAATTCATCGCTTTCTACGCCATCTTTATTGCAATTACATCTACTTTTAACATTTTACAGAACTGCCCTCTACATTATTAGACCTTTTTCCGGTCATTACTGTATTTCTCTATTATTGGCAAAGACTATATCACATATCTGTTTCCTCCCTAATGTCTCCAAGATGTTTCATTCTCTTCTTTCTTTCAATATTTTTTCTTTAAGTTTTTACCTTTAAGTAGGCTTAATACGACACCCCGCCCCGCCTTCAGCCTCCTAAAAATATTATACGTTCACCCTAACTGTTTTCTAAAATATCAAATAACATTCACAGTTACACTTCCGCCTTTCCAACAGCTACAAATACCTCTAAAATTTTCTGCTTATAAATTCGAAGGAATTTAAAGTTTCACTACCTGTTTAAGATTACAAACCTACCAGTCATGGTCAATATTAAATCTAACAGCATACTGGAAACCTTCCCGCTTTTTCACGAGAAATTATAAAATACCAGCTGCTCTTAACAGGAATAAGCAGCTGTTAACTTCCGACATCTGCACGGGAAAAATGAAAGTATATACTTTATCTTTTCTCCTCATAATTCCATGCCACAGTGTCAGACTGGAATTAACAAATCAGAAACCGGAAATTTAAAAAAAAAAAATGTTAAACTGAAAAAATCTGTGAAACGAAGAAAAATAAAAAAGTAATGAACATTTTAGAATGATTCATATATAAATCTAATAATTCTATAGACTTACTCTTTTACAGCTAGACATTACTAATAAAAATCCTCAGCACGGTTATTTTTTCCACGTGAATTATTCAAAACAATTAAATAACCGAAGATGAAAATCGTTGAAACTACGTGAAGTAGAACTGAACTTAATGCTTATGACATAAAAATTTAAAGCAATAAATTCGTGGTTCTTAATTTTTACTTTTTACAAGCTTTTATTTAAGTTTAATTCTGCGTCTGTCTGTCTGTCTGGGTCAAATCTTGTAACTCAATTTTCGACCTGTTCCCTTCGTCCGATGGATTTGAAATTTTGCATATTTACTCAATCCTGGTGACACTACAACCTTACATGATCAGCAGGTCAGCAGTGACCTCTAGTGACCCTATAGTGACCTCTCCCAGTATCTCAGGATTTGTAAGAAGCTCTTCGGATTTTTCATACCTTCTTTGACTGGGTAGAATAAGTTAATAACTCTACGGATTCTTCAAGCCTTCTTTGGTTCGACAGGATATCACGTTCGATTTTTTAGTTACACTCATAAATCGGGTACAATTTCTGTTAAAACTAAAAAGTATACGTTAAAAAAATATATAAACAATTTTTATACACGCTTTTATTAAAATGCACCAAAACTTCAACATAATTTTTTGAGACACTAGGATCTTCTTACAACTGGTCATGTTTACAAAAATAAAAGCGTGTTCGCCAAACATGGAAGGAAATTCTACAAGAAACATACAATAAATATATTTCTCTTCTTGCAGCATTTCCTTCCATGTTTGGTGCCCACGCTTTTATTTCAGTAGACATGATTAATTGTAAGAAAATCCTGGTGTGTCTCAAAAAATCATTTTGTACTTTTTAGTGCATTGTAATAAAAGCTTGTTTTAAATTTTTTTTAAATTTGTTTTGTTTTTTACCTCGATATTTTGCTCTTGGGGGAGTTGGAGCAGCGGAGGCACGTAGCTCTTGTCATGGTTCTACAGCATTATCAGTTTTGAAGTTCTACCCAAAAAATTGTTGATCTTATTTAAGGCAAAGTCCGGAACAAAATAAGAATAATGAGAGCATGAATAATAACAACATAACTCACAACTGAGTTACAATAATACTAACTTGCTGTTCCTCTGGACGACTGCGAAAACTAACTACGCTAACATCGGAAAAGAAAACGCAGCTGTCACCCAAGATCCGGCGAAAAATGCGCCGAGCATTAAGTTTGCGGGGCAGTAAACAAAGGCACTTCAACAGGTAAAAATACTTTTCTCCTCGTCGTTTGCAGCCCTCGACACGTCCGTGCTTATCAAGACTTTTAACTGCCAAGACAATGGCCGCTCTCGAGAAAAAGAGCGTTCACGGCTTTCTCCTTTTCCTTCTTGTGCAGAAGAAACTGGTCCAGATTTATCTAAGACACAAAGGCCAAAGGGACGGGCAACTTGGTGCCCTTTTCTAGTCCAGCCCCGAAGAAAGAAAGAAGGAAAAGAAAAGAAAAAGGAGGATGGATGGGGGATTACCCACAACAGAAACAATAAACCTTCAGCCTTTTAAAGGAGAAACAGGATGAAAACTCGAAACCTTGGCAGCAGCAGGGAGGAAGTCATTAAGCCGTGTAATCCGAGGATTTCCCACCACACAGATTAATGTGTGGGAGGAGTAGTCCTGACGGGTGTTACTCGGAAGAATTCTCTCTCCATGAGCTCTAAGGGAAAAAAGCGAAATAGAGACGTATACATCACGGCGGAGAGGGAAATGATCCAGAGATAAGGAGGCAGAGAGAAAGGGATAATTGATCGAACGAACTGCCTAAAGCAAAAACAACGAATGGTGAAGAAAATACAAAGAAGGGTGAAGAAGATACAACGAAGGGTGAAGAAAATACTACGAAGAGTGAAGAAACAGGGATAATGCCGAGGAAAATGTAATTCTACTCTTACTGATTTATAGAATACAAAATTTCTCTTAATTTTCTACTACTACTTTGACATGAACTATTTCCACTCAGGAAGAATTAATATTTACCTAAATACGTCTTTTAGCATAAGTCTTTCAGTCTGCTAATCACTGACTAAAATCTTGATATTTGGGGCTGAAGCAGAAAGATAGGGTGAAGGAAATTTAAGATGATATGCAACGGAGTGGTGACTTCACACTTCCAATAATTATTCATTCATTTGTTTGTGCGTTTATATCTTAAAATATAAAATCAGATATGAAAAAATCCGAAGAATATGACGATTTACGGACATCTTCAGTAGAGTTCACAACATTTACGACTTGAAAAAACAAAGATCACGAACTGAAAACATTCAAAGAAACTGTTGCCGATGACAATGAATCCAACTGCTGATACCTAAAAACGCCCAGTAGCCCTTGGTATCCCAAAATCAAAAACAATCCCATAAGAACTGGGGTTTGACCCAAGCCTGTTTTTTATCAATAACCCTATTCTTAAATAAAATCGCGACACCAAGGCACTTCTTCAGTCTTCAGTTTTGACTTACTCTATTCCCATTTCTCCCATCTATTTATAATCATAAAATCCAAGTGGATCTTGTTTGTCTTCCCCCGGGTGACAGTAAGGAGAGATATGACACAGCCACCCACCCCCTGTAAACCGGTTTGTCATGCCCCGGGTGGGGGCGGGGTAGGTAGGGGAACGGGAGGGTAGGGGGAGACATCCACCCGCCTCCTGCAAAGCTGTTTGTCCGACCCGGGGTGGGAGCGGGGTAGGTAGGGGAGACAGCAGCGCCATGTTCCAGCACGAGTAGCACGCGCCAACAAGCTCGTCTTATAATACTGTCCAGTCTGATCCAGATTGATTGCTCTCTCTCTCTCTCTCTCTCTCTCTCTCTCTCTCTCTCTCTCTCTCTCTCTCTCTCTCTCAATTCGAAACAGTCTGGCAAAAATTCACCATGTCTATTTACTCCTCCTTTTGCCTTCTGATTTCTCTCCCTAATTTTACCCTTTAGTGAAGATACGTGTCTTTCCCTCCTCTCCTTTCCAAATGCACCCTCTAATCAGTTCCTTTCCTCTCTTATTTTCTTTCTCACTTATTCATTAAGCTACATTTTAACATTGTACCCTTATCTCCCGTTTCTCCAGCTGCAATTCTGTCTCATCCCCTAGTCTCTCTCTCTCTCTCTCTCTCTCTCTCTCTCTCTCTCTCTCTCTCTCTCAACAAGGTCAGAGTGTAACCCATTCTCCAATAATCCATTCGTTTGTCCTCTCAGGCTCATCCGTCATCTAGTACACAATTCCCAATTCCCTTTCATTGTCTGAAGGAAAAAAATCCGAGTTTTTCAGATACGAAAATCTGAAAAGGACAGAGGTCTTGAAAGGTGGATTGTGGATTATGAGAGAGAGAGAGAGAGAGAGAGAGAGAGAGAGAGAGAGAGAGAGAGAGAGAGAGAGAGAGAGAGAATTATAAGAGATTAGCTGAATTGTACTGAATAATTAAAGAGTTATATGTAAAGTATAACTCAACTTCAACAACTGAGTAAATAGCACAAATGCAAACCTTACGAGAAAAAATGTTCTGTAAGTCTTATTGATTTTCTATTTTCGAATTGGAAGGTAAGGATTACTAGCAGGAGTTACTGGCATGATTATACACCGGTTCACACACACACACACACACACACACACACACACACACACACACACACACATATATATATATATATATATATATATATATATATATATATATATATATATATATATATATAGTATACTACTCATTGTATTCCCAAATGCATCTTACATTTTTACATGCAGTTTTCATTTACGAAACCTTAAAAATGAGAGTACCGAATTAAGATAACTTTGCTATCATATCGAACACAGAACCGTCAATGAGCGGAAGTAAAACAGGACTCTTCATAACTAGGGATCAAGTCTTGGATGGCGAAGAGATTTATCCATTCCCGATAAAGAAAATATCCAAAGAACTGAGAGAGACGAATTACGGTTTTTTGATGCATAAGAAATAGGAGACAGAGGCGAATTTAAGACTCGTGTATCTATATTTGGGAGGGTTGCGGATAGTGTTTCATGTAAAAAGTAAAATCTTTAAATATTTCACCAAAAACATGTGCATTTAACCATCACTATATCCACTGGAGTTGGGGGGGCGGGAGGCAAGAGATTGGGAGTCTACGACCTCTGATAAATTATGGCCGCAAGGAAAGAATATTCATAAGCAGGATATCCATCACCTAAAAGAAGTTGATCGTCGGGAAGCCCTAAATACACATTTGGGTAAAGCATGGATCGCAGAAGTTTAATTACCCGAGAGCTCGGAAGGAAAGAAAAGTAGCCCTTGGAGGCTGAACAGTAAAGATCCTGAGAAACACGGAAAAAGAAGTGCGCGCTATACCGTCATTAAATACACTGCAAAAGCAAACGTTAAACTCTGAAACTAATCAGTAACTCGTGCTTTCGTTTATGTTTTACATGACCATCATCTACACTGTACCCTGACGATGTGTATGTTAAATATATACGAAAGTATATAGTACTCATTCATTCAGTTATTTCCTACACAGCTAAAGAGGAATGCCTGATGTTCCCGTTAATGGGGATATTACAGGTAAACTCATGTGCCTAACTTAAAGTGTGATCTCCGAAAAAAACAGGAAACTGAAGAGAAAATACAAAAGCAAAAATCAAATTGACTATTGGGTCTAAAGGCTACCATAAGGAACCACATATACTTAACAGGAATATTTATATATATATATATATATATATATATATATATATATATATATATATATATATATATATATATATATATATATATTTATTTATTTATTTATAGTTAAGGTGTTTCTCCCAACAGAGGGTTGTTCCAGAGAAAAACAACACAACTGACACTGCCACATTCATTATTCAACTGCCTATTTGTAAGTTCTTTTTAACTCTGTAGGATGTTTTTATGCGTTAATTTTCACTTTTTTAACCGGTGATTATATCCAGGGGATATGTAAAACAGTGTCTCACATAATTTAACGATATTAAAGAATTGAATGGCCCTCACAAGCCAAATTAAAGAAAACAGAAGGGAACTTCTTGTGAAGTTGTGTATAATGCAGTATGTTAAGGAAACATATGAAATGAAGGAAAATTAAAATCTAACAAACTAAAAAAAAAGAAATGAAAATATCTCCTCATCCCAAACATAAAATTTAATAAGCAATACTTTCAATACACCCGGAACTCAAAATGGTATTCACGTGTATACGAGCTTCTTCTCAGGATATTCTGATGTGTATGATTTCCTTTATAACGTTAAAAGTGTGTATTTCTACACAGAGGATTATTGAAAATCTGCAATGCAATTCTCTCCTCCATCCTATTACCTGTTGCGATACAGCTTGGGAATATATATACCGACAATGTGATAAAACTAACGAAATATAACCAGTATTCTCTCTCTCTCTCTCTCAAAATATGATATACAGTAATTCTCTCTCTTGCAGAGTGGATGTTTTAGTAACCTGTATGAATTAATATGTTAATGAATGGTCTTCGATGTTTTTTATAACTAATTTTACCATTTATTTCCTCTCCACCACTAACAAATGCAAATCAGTCACTCAATCACGCAGGCAGCTTGGCCTCCGCATGACGTCAAACATCGTGTTTCTTTTCCTTCCCTATAGATTTATTCAGATTCAGATCTCGAACCCATTATTTCCTTGGTTCGTGATTGCTATTTTAATTAAAGATGCGTAATTTTGGAAAACTCAATCTTTTCTAAGTGAGAAAGCGAGATCAACTGCGGTCTGCCTTCTCTTGCGAAAGGTTAACTAACAACTAGTATACTATATTTCCACGAACACACTAAGACAAGTTAGGAAATAGAGCAGATTTGCTTCCATTCATGTATATACCACAACTGTTATTAATGATTAGTGAAACTTCCATTTTTTTCCACATACTATTGTATTTTGCTTCGTGACCCATACATCTACGTTTTGTATACGAATGTGGTCAATTGATGAATTAAAGTACATAATTATAATTTTTGCTATTGCTGCGAAAGTCATTATTCTTGAGCCGAATAAAAGTTTAATTGATGCTTACATGTGGAAGTGAAAATTAAAGACCCACTCGTATTCTCATGGCAATTTCTAACACAATTCTGAGGACTCTCTTTCTCCATAGGGTTCTAGAGTGATTAAAGTTCTGTAATCTTTGATTTGGATACACATATATATTTAAGCCTCTTGATGAGGTAGCCTGGGTTAATGGATACCCCTCATGAATATTAATTAATCGCAGACTGTGTCTTCCGATGCCGTTCTTTAGGAAAGGAAGACCATAATTTACCGGAGCCACTGGCAGAACTTCCACGATATTACCCATCGTCAATCCTTCCCAACCACTCTCATCAACCCCGCCCCAACCCCTGGCCCCCACCCCGCCAACTCAAGGCTAAAAGCATTGAGTATTGGCGGAAGCAATACTATCAAACTGTTTACAAAATGTCGTAATTATGAGGCCTTCTTTTGGACAAACAAATCCTTTCCCTACTAAATAAAAATGTGCTATTTATGGAATGACGTATAAATACCATTCACCGCAAACAGCAACCCACTAGTGCTACGTTTTCCACTTCCTGTTTCGGCTTGATATAAAGGAGTTACTCTGCTTCTACTTCCACAATGACTGGGGTGATCGTTCATCATCCCTCGGCTAATGCAAGTTATTCCTCGAGTGATCCATTATGCCCCATTCATAACGGTGGTCTCGCAAAAGCCTATTATCTAATGAGCAAATAGAATCCATTAATCATTACTTGGGCCTTAATTCTAATTTTAATTAAGAGATAGGATATTAATGACATAATATACAGAACTCTTGGTAAGTAACTTTAATTAAGCGACAGGAGTCATATCCTGAATCCTTGTGAAGGGAGAGTCCATTTTAATAATAAAGACTAGTGGAAAATATACGGTACTATACTCTTAACCGTGACAAAACAAGATTATAAAATATGCAGTACATATTTAATAAGGAAGACCCTACTTTTATGAGCTAAATTACTGACAGAGAAAAATGAATTTCTATTAAAAATCTGAATTTTATAGTGCGTATTACTATCTTGATAATGTAGACGCCATTGTAATGATGGTAAGTGTATGAAAACATATTACCAGCTAAATTTTTGGCAAGGAACTCATTTAAGTTAAAGACAGAAATATGATAGCGTGTGTGCCAGCGTTCATAGACCAATATTAGAGGTCATGCGGCACTAAGGCATTCACGTTAAATATGTACAATTAACTCCAGAGGAAAATCATTTCATCTCTGGAGTTTGCCTTTATCACCTATTTCACAGTGAAGAAAGTGGTCGAATATACAAGAGAGGGTTAACCTGTAGCTAACGATAGAAAACTGAGACCTAGAAATATGCGATAATGGTTACAAAGCTTGCTTAACAGAAATGCATCATATACGTAGGACGAATACTGTCAGAATAAATTTAAGGGAAACAGAAATAATGAGGACAGGCCCAATGGGATGAAATAATATTACATGAAGAAAGGATAGGTCGAATCTCTTACAAATATTTAGAAAAATGATATCCAGTACAGGTTCCATAGAGCTGGAATTCAGAGAAAGGACATATGGAAAATCAAAACAATGGGCAGGCAGAATAAGATTTGGGAATCAAACAGATTGAAAATGCAAACGAAAGCAACATTATTCATAAGTCTGGGACGATGTATCATGGCATACGGACATGAATAATAGCATACAATGAAACCTTAAAAGATTTTGTCGGGATAGGGCTAGAAGTGATACCATAAGGAATTACGGAAATCCCATGTGTAGATGAGATGGAAGTGACAGGGAGGTGGAGATGCTTTGGGGAATAGTACGTGATCTCGTCAGCTGGGAACCCGTGGAACCTAAAGAACTGAAAGACCTAGTCTTATTTGGATGAAAACTATGAAAAGGGAAGCGCGGAATGAGTGGAGATTCGTGGAAGATAAAAGACAGGAAAGACACAACTGGCGGAAATTCATAGTGACTTTTTGCGTCACGCAGCGTTGGAAGTGATGACAACGATATGAACTGCACCAGAGTCTTAATTATTCATATTAATTTAAATTAAGATGATAACTTTTACAAAGATTCTTGGAGACAGAGATTTGTACATAAGGAAAACTTCACTTTAATTAATGGCAAGTATGATAACATATACATGAGCTTCTCAATTTACTTCACTGACACTATCATTAAACGAAAACCGTTTAATCAGGAAGGAAGCAATTGCTGATGTCATTGTTACATTTAGCTAAGAAGAAGTGTGTGAGAGCAATCAAGAATGAGTTCTTCCCCTTTCTTTTTATTTATTACTGTCGAGACGTATTAAGACATTAATGTTACAAAAAGCTGTATAAATCCATATTCCTGAAAATGTATCCATAATTATGTGTAAAAAGAATCCCATGGTACCTGCCTTATCAAACTCTCACGTGTAAAAGTTTTTTTTTTTAAATATCTCTTAATTAGCCGGTAGGTGAAAATGTCTGATATAAAAACGATCAGAGATTTTCAGTGGACTAAATTAGAAGATTGTTTGACACTCTCTAATAAATAGTTCGGCTCTTTATCATAACCACGTGAAAAGTTAGAGAAACGTACTAGAGTATTTTAAGTGTCTCTTAAATGGTTTGGTAGACAATGTGTCCGATATAAAACGGCAAGTAATTCTATTGGTACTTGTTTCAAACAAATGTTGTAAGTACCTTTTAATATATTTATCAATGAACTATCACCCCAACATGCGAAGCAGTCATAACAAAAAAGATCACACGTTCATTAATCTTCCTTTGATGCAGTGTTAGAGCGATATAAAATCTATATGAGTGATAAAACCAACTTCGGAAAACAGCAAGGGGAGGAGAGCAGTCCAAATTTAGCACGCTAGATAAAGGAATAAGACTTGAGTAGGAAAAAGGGTTTAAGTGTAAATTGACTTCTATTCCTGTGTGATAACAACCCTTCTCTTTGAACTTGGACAATGAATATGAACAGCTGGAAAAGAGAATACGATAATTAACTATGTCCACAAAACATTTCATTGCTTTTATTAAAGGGGAAAGTTTTCGGTTTCTTATCCTAAAGAATGTAATAGCGTGAAAAGCTTTACACACACACACACACACACACACACACACACACACACACACACACACACACACATATATATATATATATATATATATATATATATATATATATATATATATATATATATTTATATATATAACTGATAAGATATTGGTGGTATGTCTCAGTCTTGGAGACGAGAGGATGTAGTGGAAATTGTTCAGGTGATGCCAGAGTAATGGATGCTGCATGTGCATTAGTGCTGTATACAACAAAAAGGGAGAATTTAGAATATACATACACACAAATATATATATATATATATATATATATATATATATATATATATATATATATATATATGTATATGTATACTGTATATATATGAAGTCTTCAGCATATTTTCATAAAGTACTAACGCACATGCGGCGTCCAATACTCCTTGGTATCACTTATACAATTTCCACTGCATCCTCTAATTTTCAAGGCTGCGGCAAGACACAATGTCTCATCAATTTTATTTTTCATTTCTCCTTTTGATATTTATATCTTTTTTTTCATATCAGACCTATTCCCCATCTGTGTCTAGCCTTGACATCAACCACACGTTTCCACATGACCACACATTCTCAGGGAGGACAAATCCATGAACACCTTTGTTTAATTCCCAAATCTAATTTCCATACGTAGAAGTGCACCTTTTACTGGAGGCAGATCGGTCTAGTGCAATGCTTACAGATCCCGCAAGGGTTGGAGTGGCTGACGTCCTTAAAAATGTTATTGATGTCTCTGGGAGGCAACACCTCAAGCCCCAAGTCCCAAGGAGCGAATGAAGGGCGCCAGACGGAGGAACCATACAAACTCCACTGCCATACTGGTTCGGGAATCCGGTCTAGTTCAGTTTAAAAGTCCTACCCAAAGCCGAAGTAAATAAGCCCGCCCTCATCGATCGTCTTACTCATCGATGAATGAGTAAATACAACTTATTCAAATACAGTGGGGATTCTTACTTGCCCGTTACAGAGCTGCAACATCATCATGAAGAACGAAATCGTCTTAATAGCATTAATTGATAGCTACACCTATATCTTGCAGGAAATCATACTATTGATATAAATCGTTAAAAATATACACCAGTTCTGTTACAAGAAGTTACAACCCTTGCACATCATTAAAACCATCTCTTATATACCCTTTGAAAACGAACTACATCTGTCTGTTTCTCACCTCACTCCCCTTTTTTTCTGTGTATACTTGGAAAAATGTAGCTAATTTTTTTAAGAAAAAATGTTCCATTCTTACTCTTAGTTTATAATTAGAGCAAGATTTTATTTCTTTTCAAAGACAAATGTAATTCATTATTAATGTCTTGTTAAAGATTAATCTCTTGAGAGTTCATAATAATCTTATGAGAGAAATAAGCACTTGCATCAAGTGCTCAAGAATCTTCCCTAAGAATGAAAAGCAGCTGTTTCACATTTTGTCTGTCCCTTTGAAACTGAAATGATCATGGTGTTCAAAGTTATGGCTCACTGACTGTTTATTTACAAAAAAGGAAGATACAGTAAAGTCCTAATATCCTTGTGTGAAGTGTGATGTCACAGCTTCAGCAGTAAACTATCCGCTCATGGGTGTCCTCTTGGTGATAATTTCACAGTCTCGGATAAGGTTATCTAAAGGAGCTGTTTTGTTGTGTAAATCCACAAAGATCAGATGCATGGTCCCTTTCTTGCAATTAACCTGTTGCCACCTGAGGTTTGTCATCATGTGATCAACATACTCGTAGCTAATGCTCAAGACTCTTCTGAGCATGTAATATTGTATACTCTGCTGGTCCTAGACGACATGGTTTTGCCCTGGGGGCGCTGCTGTTCTTGATCCCATGGACGGCTACTACTGTAGTTGGTGCAGCTGAAAGTTCTCAGCAATAATCTTCTCATAGGGTGCCTTCAATGTTACTCCAAGGGTGATGATTCTCTGAGGGGGGGTCTGCTTCATGCTGACAAGCTGGCCCCGTAGTTATCATTCTGATTTCCATCATTTTCTTTCTCACTTTGTCTATGATGTTGCTGGGTTATCCTTTGATTTTCAACATGTCTCAAAAAGTGAGGCAGACTCCGCCACACAGCAGATAACCAAATGAAGGGGAAAGCACAATTACCAGACGTTAAGTTTTTATGGGCTTCTAATATGAGCAAAGGTCCATGCTGGCGTAAGGCCTGCAGAGTCAATTACATATAACATTAAGTAATAATCTGTAACAGTGGGTAAAATAAACGACACAGAACTGATGAAAAAGTGATGCAGCCTAAGCCACAGAGCTAAGGACAAGAGCAAGGAGAGAAAGGGTATTTATTAAAAAAAATATGAGGCTTTAATCTATAATAAAGATGATTCTCATGTATAATAAGTATGCATGTGCATATGCACATGCATACTTATTATACACGGCCCTATCATATATCACTGCACATAGTGTGGTGGCTACTTATACCATCTAATGTGCAATGTTGCCTCTCTTCCTCACAATTCCATCTCTTCACCAACATCAATGCTCCTCTCTAACCCTCCGTCTCCAGAGAGAGAGAGAGAGAGAGAGAGAGAGAGAGAGAGAGAGAGAGAGAGAGAGAGAGAGAGAGAGAGAGAGAGAGACGCACGATCGGAGCCTTACCCAGTTACCAAGTGACATCATTAATCAAAGACAATTACGTATCCTTTCCAAAAACATGCCATCTTTCTTAACGTAAAATATTTTAAGAAATGAAATATTTTTGTTCAATGAATAGTGCCTTCCGTTCCAAAATGAAGCCCCTTACTGACAGATGATACTATAGTAATGAGATGACAACTGCTTTCAAGAGAGAGAGAGAGAGAGAGAGAGAGAGAGAGAGAGAGAGAGAGAGAGAGAGAGAGAGAGAGAGAGAGTTTTCTTTGTATATTCTTCGTTTTCGTATTTGATCGAATGGGTGTTTGTATTTCACATAAAAAACGCGACAACGCGCCGTAAAGAAACGCATATACTGCAACACAGGAAATTTTCATGGTGTACCGACGTCTCAAGCAGACTTATAACTGTCGAAAGTGTATTTTTAAACAACAGAAACGATCCACGCTTAATTAAATAAAAGAAAAAGTGAAGATACTTCCACCCCTACATCCTCACAGAAGTAAGAAAATTATTTAATCTAATTCCGGATTGCTATGCTACCGCAAAACCCACTATTGACACAACATGGCCCATGCAAAATTATTTATTCCAATGTATTATCTCACACCAAAGCATAAGATGAAATTATACCAGTTCAGTAATACGAAAATACATCACACTCAAGATATAGAGGGGAAAAATCGTCAATACGCATGAGAAAAAAAAATGAGTCGACAGTTCCTACCTATTTATACCAATGCTACCATACAAAATGAAACTTGATGTACATGCAATATATATATATATATATATATATATATATATATATATATATATATATATATATATATATATATATATATTTATTTTTTTTTTTTTTTTTTTTTCTTTTTTTTTTTTTTTTTTTACCAATATCATAGAGGTGATAAAACTTGAATCGACGACATTCAACAATTTATACCAATCCTGCCGTATAAAAATGCATACTGGGAATGTATATGAAGAACAAAATTCTGCCAGTAATCGAGAGACGAAAACAAATCTTGAAAAGACACTAATCACCTACTTACACCAGTTATACCATAAGAAAATAGATAAAACTAAGGATGAATATGCAATACTCGTTAGTAGTAATAAGGTGAAATAAAATCATAAATAACACAGCACTCACCTTTTCATACCGATTACACCATACGAAAATAAGTCACACAAGGGATGTATATGCAACACATATTCCCAACAAACATCAAATTAAAAAACGTTACCATAAAAAAGAAATAACAATGGGAATGTATAAAAATATAATCGCTAATGATCTAGACATATTTGCCTATTTTGACCTATCTTGGCATATTTACCTAGTTCGTCCAGTCCTACCAGACAAAAACATTTGCCAGTAATCACGCCCTGAAAAAGTCAACTTGAATACTACACTCACCTATTACGAAGATGCACAGTAGAATCCAATCCAAGACGAAGAACCTGTATTTTTCCAGCCAGGGGTACCAACGGTACACCTTCTTCAACTTCAGTTCCCGGATCTTCTTCTTGTCCGGCTCATCCATATTCGAGGGATCCATTTAGCGGAGAGTATGTTTCCCGTTTCCTTATATCTTCTTGTAAGGATTTTAGTTTTTTTAAATCACTAATCACCACTGAACTAATAAAACTGGTAGTCTGCTGTCATTCGAGACGACGTGAATGACTGCTGTTGTGATTAAACTATCAATCAATCAGTTCCAAATGGCATTTATTTGCGGGCTGACGTCAAAATATCACTTCTTCACTTAATAAACTGACAATCTCTACTTCCCATTCAGGTAAAAAAAATTACTTCTCTACTGCGAAAGTAGACAATATTATATTCCCTTTATATAACTGCAAATTCTGTTGGAAAATTCAACAAAGTATAACCCAGGCCACTTGAAAAAATCTTGCAATCAAATGTAGTTCAGCACAGTAACGTTTCAAATCACTTCATCACTACGAATAAACACAAACTGAGACTGTTTAATACACTACTATGTTTGCAACAGTAGAGGAAATCACTAATTAAAATAAAACTTAGTTAAATCCCAAACGTAACACGAATAGCACAATTACATCCAAATTCTGGTAATCCTTGAGTTAGCTTGCAAGTACCTTGTTCTCTGAAATAAAAGAAATGAAAGTTCTATGAAAAACTTCCAGGGACATGTATTCAAAACATTAATAACGTCAGTAACGAAATACGTTAAAAAAACCACAAGTCTTCAAGAAACTCGATTTGGATAGACATGTTATGTTACACTGACAGCACATTAAAGAAACAGTGTAGCTGAAACTATTAAAATCTATATGGCAACATGCATCATTTACATAATTCATTATGAAACATTTAAACAAGATCACATAGACAGAAGCAGATATGAGACGCTTTTCAAGTATTCTCAAGTAATAGCCCAAAGAACTGCACCCAGAACCATAGCTTCGGCTGTACTACAACAGTAAATTCCGGCATAATAATTTCAGAAATGATCCAAATAAAACAAAAACAACGGGAAATGTTCTCTGTGAGTTAAATGCATACGATTAACATACCTGACTGAATTCCAAATTGCTGTATTCTGACTATAATAATGATGATGAGGATGATAAATTCTTACTAAAATAATTGTGATGATGATGAATCCTGACTAAAAATGTGATGATGATATGATGATTGTCATTATTATTTCAAGATAGACAAGATTGGCAAGGAGCACCCTTAAAAGGTCAGTAACTTGCTAAATAATAAAAAAAAAAAAAAGCTTCCTCAAAATAGGATAACGAATGTGTAACAAGAGAAAGCCTGGAGGAGGAAAATACAAAAACCTTATAAATGAAGACAACTAAACAAATGCATGCACATTCAAAGACCCTGAGGGCCGAGTCAGTGAAGGCAGTGATGTTGGTGAAGACAGGTGAAGGAGGTGCAGGTGCAATAAACATATTAATAGCGGCATAACTGTTTACAATATTTTTTCTAAATGGAATATGAAGGATAAGCTTTTAACTAAATGACTGAATGACATAAACTTTCTCTTACAAGGTTGAAAGAACTGTAATGACGAGATACGGCAAAAGAGTTTCTCTGTAACGATAGTGAAAGATAATGAAGTTACAGACCCCTTGTGTTTGACCATGGTTACTAAATCCTAAAGGAATCTCAGGATACTGTCATTTCTTAAGTGTGTTACACACTCCGTCCTCGCGACATGAAGAAAGAACATATGACAACATGTGTGAAATATGCAGCCACTTACCATATTTATATATTTTGAAAAATACTGCGAGTTTCATATAAAATCCTTTTAATATGTTCCATTGACCTCTTCATCATCTTTAGAGTAAACTGTATTGTTAAACTGATTTTTTGTGACAACTGCGAAAAACCATAATTGGTTACCACTGTTCGTGGAGTTTGTGAGAAATATTGTGAGTGAGAGATTGCCGACAGGGATTCATGGGGAGACGCAGCCTGAACAAGCACCCCCATTTTGCACTTGTATAATAAATCAGAAAATGGAGAAGTTTGAGTCTCATTTCATCTACCACCTCACAAAACAGGAGTAGAGGCACGTTAAGGCGCATCCATATTATCGCAAAACATGCCTGACACATGTAGGAAACTTACTGCACACATATCACAAACAAGTTGAAAAAAATCAACGCCTGTGAGTGAAGAAAGAATCTTGGCTAGCACCGGATAATCGTAGGAATACAAGCCATTAACTTGTATTCAGCATGTTGACGATGTTTGTGTGGCAAATTATTTATATATGTATGTATATATATATATATATATATATATATATATATATATATATATATATA
>NC_089776.1:33785834-33800834 GCF_040412425.1 Macrobrachium rosenbergii | reverse complement strand
AAGTTCAATCAGAAGGAAAAGGGGGCGGGTAGAATCTAGAACACTGTCAGCCATAAATTTCCGTAATTACAGCAAATAATCACTGAGACATAGAATGACCATACACAAATCTAAAGCTGCGTATGAAGGAACTATTTCAAATGGATGCGTAAACCGAAAACGTAAATTAATACGAGAGGTAGAATACAGGTTATGCACTTAGATGTTATTAAAGGTACAGCGACACTGAAACCTTCCTCTTAATGCTAAATGTTTTACTATAAACGACAAAGAATAAAAGCAACAAATTGGTATGGTGTGTGAAGGTATTCAGGTATGTTGAATAAATACAGACGTAAAACGAATCTAATGGATAAGTCAGTTTTACCGAACATTCTAACATCCGGCCCCCCTTAAGGAGTAGATCAAGCTTTGCCCACTTCCCCTTCGTGGACTAGAATATACAGCAATTCGAAGATTGTAGGCTATCACTTCAAATGATAGAAACCTTGACCGTTTTTTGAGTCCAGACCATAAAATCTATTTTCACTATACGATTGTAATATTAATACCCGGCTAATTCCTCAAACTATCCTTCCTATAATTCAGTCAAGTCCACTGTGAGATGGAAGGTGAAACCTAGATTCTAAAGCCAACAGAGTTCGCTGACACGCCAAGCTTATAAAAGCCATCCAAACTCAACTTTGGATAGATAAAAAAAAATTTGGTGAAAACTGTGATCCTACTATCCCGAGAGTTACGGTCTTCAAAAGGACTGAGTATTCGACAATTCAAGTATAATCTGGCCTTCAAAACTAAACAAAATATGCTCTAAAGCCAATTAGGACTTGAACTACGAAGTATTCAAGTATTCAAAGTAGGCCTATCAAATCCACATTAATATCTCAAATCTCTCAAGGCTATTAACAGAATGCCTACAGAATTTTAAAGCCTGAACGAAAAGGCTTAATGGAAAAAGCAAAAAACTGGATCCGAAAGGAAACAATGGCTACTTTTGATGTAAAAGAGAGCAGGAATCAAAGGCTTCTGATGAAAGAAAGGAAGTCTCTACAAGGTAAGAAAGGACATTATAATGGTCTCTGAAAATAGCTTATACAAATACCTATTCCACAAAGTAACTTTCCAGCGGTACTGTTGCCCCATACGAAAGATTCACTGTTTTCACGATTTTCCTTCTAGTACCTCTCTTTCTCTCTCTTTAACCCACCTAAGAATTTTATAGGTAGAGTAATAAAACCAACAGAGCACTCCATATACTGAACATCTCAATATTTTATTAAGAAACAATTATACCACCTTCAAGAATAAACGTGGCTGGATAAAGAAAAAAAGGAATTCTTGCAAAAAAACTTAAAATACATTAAATCGAAGTAAATGAACATCCTCTAAAAGCAGAACCTCACACAGAACGAAGTCTCCTTACTTCACATCAAACTAGAGCAATATACTCGTACATGACATTTCAACATTTTTATTTTTCTTCTTTTCTTTACGACACGGCTAGAAAACGTTGCTTGTCTCTTCGGCCGTTGCTCTTGAAAAATCGAGAGAGAGAGAGAGAGAGAGAGAGAGAGAGAGAGAGAGAGAGAGAGAGAGAGAGAGAGCAACGGGACCTACAGCTTATTGTGGAATCCGAACCACATTATAGTGAGAAATGAATTTCTATCACCAGAAATAAATTCCTCTTATTCTTCATTGGCCGGTCGGAGATTCGAACTCGCGGCCAGCAGAGTGCTAGCTGAGAACGGAACCCACTCGCCAAACGAAGAACTAAGGAATGCAGGCAATCCCACACTCTGGAAAAAAGTACAAAAGTACATTATATGAAGACGGGAAAAATCGAGTGTCTGTAACAGCGAATCATGACGTGTATAACAAGGTCCCGGGGGTACAGGCGGCAACCAAACAATAAGCTATCAAGAGTAATGACCAGCGTAATAAACATTAAAACTAACAGAGGCCAGCAACCTCTAAAATTAACAAAGACCAAATTGGAAGTGATACTGAAAGCATATGATTTTGCCCTGTCAAAAAGAATGGTACACACAGAAATCAATGATACAGGAGCAATGTTACTTCTCTATTAGGAGGTCATCAACATGTGACATTCATTAAAAATTCGTTTCCAACATAGATTTCCGAAGCTAAATTAATTTATCTCTTCATATGCATTAACACTACTGTAAAGAATTTTACTCTGCCTCCGCGTATACCAAAATAAAAAAAAAATTAATTGCTACCGCCAGTGACGCAACAATAAAACCATGCACATTTGTCACTTCACTTTTATTTTCATACAATGGTCTTCCCTGATGCAGCTTCAAAATTTGAGGGTGAAGCAAATCATTCCCATAAAACAAAGAGACATATTAGAAACAGACTCAAAATAAACAAAGCGCATAACGGAATCCAATCAGTAATATTTCCCACAAATTCCGACCAGGGCCATAATTCTAGAGACAAAGACACTTAGCCTCGGGGCAAAATTGCTAAAAAACAAAACAAAAATAAATACAAACACCACGAAACCTTGCAAACAAATAAACTCTTTATGTTATGTTGCGTATATAAATCGCGGGAGATTCCCTTTCCTACGAATTTAACATTTTCGACGTGGAAGCCAAAGTAAAATACAAATACGTTTGGTTACCTGTATGTGTGCGTGCATGCAGAGAGAGAGAGAGAGAGAGAGAGAGAGAGAGAGAGAGAGAGAGAGAGAGAGAGAGAGAGAGTATGCTTATTTGCACTTACCCTTGTATAACAACCCAAAATGTCATTTATATGATAAACAAGTTTCCATCTAGTAGATAAACCACTTGTAACAAATAAGGAGTGAAACAGAGCAAAGAGTGCTATGCAGGAAGGTTGACATAAATAAAAGGACCCACAAAGAACGAGGGAGAGAAAGCGTAACCATATGTTTGTATGCCGAGAGAAGGGAGAGGTTTTATGTTTATTATTATGGTTATCACTCGCATACACCCTCTTTGGAACAAAGGCCATTGACTTGGTTTGCAAGCCTTTATAGATAAAAAAAAATGTCAATTTGTCACAAAAAAGAGATTAACAGAGAGAGAGAGAGAGAGAGAGAGAGAGAGAGAGAGAGAGAGAGAGAGAGAGAGAGAGAGAGAGAGGGAGTGGGCATACAGTTTTTTATTCAAAGAATACGCCAATCACATATTTATCGCTCTATATGTTCACAAACATTTACTCTTACACTTTGCACACTGATTCAGTTTCTCCATTTTTCAGCTCAGTATGTTCGACACCCTCTTCGTTTTACCTAACCAGAGTCCCAATACTTCCACACTAAGAAGAGCAAAAGATCAGAAACTAGTTTTCCAGGTGAGGTCAGCAACCCCACCCTCCCACCGAAGAAATAGTTTTCTTTTAATATTAGTATTTCCATTTCCGTCTTCGTCTTTCAGAAACTTGACAACTCTCCCAGGACCCATTTAGTTCACCTGTACTGGAAGCGGTGAGGTTTTCTGATCGCAGTTTGTCGGTCTTCAGTTTGCATGTCATACGTAAACTTTTCACCTCGACCTCTCAAAAATTACGGTATTGTTTTCAACCAAACTTAGCACAAAACAACCTTGAATAAAGAGGATTAACGTTCGTTCAAATGGAAAGCCACGCCCCCTTCCAAAAGGAGATAATTAGGAAATAGCAAAAATAGAGTGTGGTCATCTAAAATTCTATCTCTAGAGTTAGAGCCTTAGATGACAAAACTGACACATGCATTGTAGATCCAGTTTTGCTCAAACCAGAATGACGCCACAACAAAGGTCCAAGTTTTCATATAAAAAGAAGGAAAAAGAAGGAAACATCTCTAAAAATCTTCTCAAAAAACAAATACTATTATCCTAACGTATACCTAGGTGTGGTCACAATAATGACCCAATGCTTTACAAACGAATTTTGATGAAAAATACTTTAAATCTCAAGAAGATCTGGGCTACAGCATTCCAAATTAATATATAATCATTCAAGTACAGCATACATTCCCGTATTTTCAAACTATGGAATGGAATGGAATGTAATGGAATACAGAGTTTAGCCCAAAGGCCAGGCACTGGGACCTATGAGGCCATTCAGCGCTGGAAAGAATAAATTGAGAATAGGTAGGTTTGAAAGGTGTAACAGGAGGCAAACCTTGCAGGTTGCACTATGAAATAATTGTTATGAGAGGGTGGATAGCAAGATGGAAGACAGATAATATGAACGGAGGTACAGTAAAAGGAATGAAAGGGGTTGCAGCTAGGGCCCGAAGGGACGCTGCAGAGAACCTTTATTAATGCCTACAGTGCACCCCGTGAGGTGCACTGACGGCACTAACCCCCCTACGGGGTTTTCAAACAATGGCCCCACTGCTCCAGTGGGGCAAGCAACAATATGGGTCCAAAGTTCTACATCTGGTATAGATAGAAGCATCTCAATCAATTACTTGCCAGTGAAGCAAGGTAGCTCTCAAGAACACTGTGGTCTATGGGCCTCTTCATATCACATAAGTTTCTCTGTCGAACCTGACACTCCCACCTTGGCCCCACTTTTCCTGGTTCCCACAACCATACCTGTTCTAATAAGGTAATCTTTATTATTCTTGCTTACGCCAACACCTATCTCTATCCCTTTTTCCTTAAAGCCTGAACACATTAACACTATTTGAAAAAAAAAATCTACTCACAACATCCAAACACAATATCATTTCACTCAAGTGACAGATTTCTAAACCTGAACTTGTCAGCAAAATAACTCGAATTCCTTTGTTGATTACTCGACTGCTTAATAATTGTCTTGGCAAATAACATATCCACAACAGCTTTCTAATAATATATTCTCTGTAATCTAGACTATTTTTCAATTTTCATTTCATACTACCATCACATGTTCTCAGCCACACAGACTCATAACGATCAAAATCTCTACTTTGTTACATTTGGTTTCAACAGAAATCAGTTTTAACGTCTCTCTCTAGTTTCAATTTTTATCTCTGGAAATTTGAAAATTTATATTTCCAGCAGTGTTAACCACGGAAGAATAAGTGCTTCCATTTCAAATGTTTCTAAAATATGTCAAAAAATTGAATTTTTTCTTGTTTCCTTCTCCTTTAAAAATCTTCTCAATCCATACCCCTGTTTGTGTAAGGATTTCCTTCCTCAACAGGAAAGAATACAGTAATATTATCTGAAAATATCATTGCTCTTTTTGTTGTCTCAACAGAGAGAAACCACAAAAACTTCTTAAAAAAAAAAAAGGAGCCAGACCTATTCTACAAATTTTTTTACTAACCTGTCTACATAAAAAGATAAAACCGCACACTTTAAACTTCCTTTTATTCCATACTACAGCACACAAAGCAGTTGCTCCTGAACCTGCGAGATTTTAACACTAGTCTCGCTTTCAGCAGCAAATTTCTAATTACCCTCTAGTACATATAGATCAAATTCTATAAGCATGTCACATACAGTTTTTCTTTTTAAGATAAAACATCTAAGCCACAGCCCCTCCTCTTTATCTAAAAACCTAACACCTCTTCCCATCTATCCTCAGATATCTGTCTTACTTCTTCAATCAAAATTCAACCATATTTTCCCAGGTATGGGACATATCATGCCACACAACTAGTGGGATGACATGTTTATTTATTATATATATATATATATATATATATATATATATATATATATATATATATATATATATATATATATGTGTGTGTGTGTGTGTGTGGGTGTATGGGTGTATGTATGTATGTATATATATTCACATGAAATCACAAGTCCGGTGCTCTATCCGGATTTTCGCATATAATCTATGGACCACACGAAAAGATGGCATGAATCACATGCAACCTCTCTCTTGCATGAATACGACCAAATCATTCATGAAAAAGGTCCCTTACTGTTGCGATTTTTTTGTGGTTATTGTTGATGTCCATTATACATAAGACGAAACTACAAAGAGCAATAAAAGAATAACGGGAAAATACTAACGCACATTTAAAGTGAACAGAAAACAGCCGATAATATCAAGGGTTAACAAATAGCAAAATAAACAAAAATCTAAAATACTAACATCTGTGAAAAAGATGACAAACTACAAAATGAAAAGGCAGATTTCTCTTTGCCTAGGAACTGCATCATTAGGACGTCAACAAAAGTAAGAAAAAATAAAAGAAACCCCACGAAAAAATAAAATAATCCCAACGACCTCACGTGAAAGGTAATCAAACTGCTGGGGGACCGCAGTCAGGTAATGAGAAAATAGTTGGGGGAATCACATCCTTTTATTTCGTCTCAGATATGAGGCGCTCGGGCGCGCACCCTGCCAGACACATTCATGAGTAAAGAAAGACATGTAACAGTCGACATGACGGCGTACTTCATCCAGTCTAAACATGACGCATACGTACAAATATACAAATGTTTACAGGTGTGATAATCAACGTTGCCTCACCAAGGGGACACCAGAAATCAATTCCAGCAGTGGGGATTGGGGGGTGGGGGATGATCTAGGCCATTTCCTGGAAAATCCATTGTACTTATGTTGACCTGAGAAGTGAATCATGTCGACTGTGGCGAGACGCCGCAAGGGTGGTAACATCATCATTGCAAAAGGCTTCAAGAACCAGGTGGTATATAATACCTATTGGAGAAATTATTGGATGCACTACAGGTAAAATATAAAGCACAGGTATATATCTTGGATTGTTTCGTCTTTACTTTTTATAAGACATTTCTAAAAGAAGTGACACATAGTGGTAGAAATTTACATGATACATCCTTAGGTAACAGCATAATCGAACGTGCAGGCGGTTAAAGAAATACAATCGCACCTGACAGGGAAAAGGAGCCGTAATTGTAATCGAGGTCAGTGTTTCATTAACAAATTGTGTTTTTCATTGCAGGTGGGTTCACATCCTCCTTAAAATCTACACATTTTACATATTACTTTTGAAGTTAATGGATCAAGTATATACATAACTAGGCAGATGCTCATATTTTTACAAAAATTTTCTTTTATAAAACTGGATTCAGTTATATTCTTTTTCAATCTGTTATTAGAATAAAACAGCTTTTTAGTACATAATTAATAGCATACCCGTTTTCGATATGAACGAAAATTTTACTGTACCCTGTATATATTCTATAACATTTTTACGCTGTTCTTTTCTCTTTTCCAATGATTTTCAAGTTCGACCAATATGAAAATTGTCACATGGCTTCCAAAAGATTTAGTATACACATACTTTAGTATTGTAGGGAGAGATCTTTTATAGATACTTTTTTTTCGTTGTATTATTGTTCTTAAATGTTACATTAATTTAAGATGGGAAATATTTTTAAAATTATTACCATATGGTAGTACAAACTAAGTTTTTGTGCTCTATGCTTCTGTTGTTATACAGTGTCTAATGCTATACCAAGATACTTCAATTTCTTGTCTGTAATTATATTGATTCATCATCAATATATTCAGAGATATATGTATGTAGAACTATGGATGTCAAAACTGATTTCTTTAACGTAGTACTTAGCCCAGAATTAAAACGTACATAGACAAAAGTATTGGTAGACTTTCTGTATACGCAAAACGTAAAAGCAATATCACTTCATTGTTAAGCAGTCCAAAAAGTAGGTTAGAGGTATTTTTGATTACCAAAGTTGATTTTATCGATAGTAACAATTCATTTAATTTGCGGTAGAAAGAACCGATTTATGCATTGCTTGTCAAAATGCATATTACGCCATCAACATACCTAAATCATCTCGAAGAATGTTTTTGTTTAATATTCTCCTTTTTAAAAATTCCCTGTACAAATTGATTAAAACTGTATCGAAAATTTTCCATGCGCCCACTAAAATGTTTAGAGTAATATTCCCACTGAATTCAAACTGATATTCTTCTACATATATATTAATGAATTCTACTACGGTACTCTTAGAATATGATATTTACCCCTGTCTACTCTCGATGATGTCTGATAATAATTCTAACGCTTCATCATTTGGAAATCTGGTGAATAATGAGACCACATCAAAATTCACAAGCCTAGAATCGCTATTAATCTTTACATTATCTAATCTATTTATTAAATTAGATAATCTAGTGTGATCCTTATTTTGCCTTTAGAAATGGTACCAAACGATGGGCTTAACATATCAGGAAGGTATTTTGCATGAAAGCTAATACTCGACATAAGGGTAAATTTTTTGTGGATTTATATCACTCCACAGAAGTACGGTAAAGTTGGTTAGGTCACAAAAAATCTTTTAATCAAGTTTTCATTACCCTTTTATTACTTCTATACACTTACTGTTGAATTTACTATCCAAACCATTTACGGTCACTGAAAAGATGTTCCATTTTTATATATGTATACATTTTATATATATATATATATATATATATATATATATATATATATATATATATATATACATATATATTTATAATATATATACATATACATACATATATATATAATAAATATATATATATATATATATATATATATATATATATATATATATATATATATATATATATATATATATTTAATATTATTAGCGCACCAGATTTTTCAGTTTTCCTCACGTTTATGATATATCACCTTTTAATTCATTAATAGTTACGTGAATATTTTTGGAACGTTGGCATGTCTCATTTTATCACATCTGCGTAAATATTTCACTTGATTTTGTTCACGACTTCACCGGCAATGTCGCTATACTATTCCAAATTGCATAGATGTAATTGGGAAATACAGGCATGATATGAAAATACTACGTTATTACATTAGACACCGCATTAAGAGCGCCGAAAAAGATCTTATAAGAAAATAAGGACAGAGAAACATATAACAAAAACCTGTAATATCAACATAATTCAAGAGTATAGATAACCAGGTCGGTATCCATATACTTACAATCCCCCATCTACTTCAGACCCTTAGAATTAATGTAGCGTTTTAGAACAATGATGCAATGAAAACAGCACTCGTAACCGACTTATCCCCGACACTACTAGAGGGTGAGTGTGTCAAATTCCACGGAAATTGTGTATTACTTTTTATATTGGTTAAACTTCAAAGTAATTCCAAAAGTGGAATGGAACCGCGAAAAATATATATGTACCGGAGAACTGGGTAATTTACTTTCATGTTAGAAAAAACATTCATGCTATCAAACGGACTGTTTTATTCTAATATTTGGGAATAATTAATTACAAATGAATCCAGTTTTACTAAAGAAATTCTTTGTAAGTATACGGGTACCAGCCTAGTTACCTATACTTTTGCTTCGTTTATTCCAAAATGAAATATGTATGATGTATTGATTTTATGGAAGGCTTTTTGCCGTGGAAAAACAAGATCTGTAAATGGAGAACAGACCTTGGTCATAAAGGAGTTTACGGGTCAACCTTTTTCGAGATAGGGGCAATATTTTTTAATTCTAAGTTCATTTGTACTGTTACCCTACATATATACAAATTTCCCCCATGATGTATTAGTCCTGTATGAAGGCTTAAAATATCGAAGACAATACCGGTCAGGATTTATACTGTTTCATTTCTTATAGATATATATATATATATATATATATATATATATATATATATATATATATATATATATATATATATATATATTTATATATATATATATATATATATATATATATATATATATATATATATATATATATATATTTCTATAGAGAGAGAGAGAGAGAGAGAGAGAGAGAGAGAGAGAGAGAGAGAGAGAGAGAGAAGAGGTGAAAAATTACCACAGAAACAAAACAGAGGGAGAAAGGAAACCGTTATCTTCCAAGAAGTTTCTCTACTGCTTTCCAAAAGTAAAACAAAACCGAAGACCCTTCCTGAGATATATTGTTCATCTGTTTTCTCTATTTATTTATATATATATATATATATATATATATATATATATATATATATATATATATATATATATATATATATATATATATATATATGCACACACAAACATTCATACAGATGTGTGAGTGGGTGCGTGTGTGGCTGGTATGACATTTGAGAGCTCCATGGTATCTCGCTCGCTCTACAGCCACCAGTCGATCGTTTGTGAATGGGCGCCAGCAGCAGCTGGTTCTAGGAAGTGGGCTGGGCTAGCAACCTCATCCCCAAATACTTCCCTGAGGGCTGAGTGATGCTTCTCATTTCCAAAAGTGGTCTATTCCTCTATATATAGTATATATATATATATATATATATATATATATATATATATATATATATATATATATATATATATATATATATATACCTCGTGCCTATTTCGTTTTTAGTAAAGTAGCGCCAGAAGGGTAAAGGTTTTCGGATCTCGTTAAGTCTCTAAGAGTGAAATTTCTAGCACCACTGACTATTTCTTGGCCAAAGTTGAAGCTGGTATCAGCTCACATCTAGTCCGACTGGTGGACAGGAGGCCCAAAATGTGTGTGGGTAGCCTATATATACATATATGTATATGTGTTTTATATATATAAATATATATATATATATATATATATATATATATATATATATATATATATATATATATATATATATATATATATATTATATGTATAAGGCATGGATGTATTTATGGTGCATGTACATATGTAAAACAGCACAACAAAGATGCTAACTCTTCACTATACAACCAGTAAACTGTAACTTGTCATTTTCAAAATTACAAAACGTAAACAAAGGATGTCAATGGATCTAAAGTAATAAAATATAGTCTGTGCTCCTCTCTCCATCCCGGGAGGCAGGAATATCGGTGAACTGAAGAAGAAGAAGAAGAAGAAGTGGTCCAGTCGATATGACACGAGACGCAACAGCACGAGTTACGTCATCATTCACGTAAGATGTAGAAGGAGAAGCACAGAATGTAGGGGATGAAGAGAAAGGGGGAGAAGAACAGCTGCTCAATCAAAGAAGAGCGGGAAGATGAAAAAAAAAGATAATGAAAGGGAATAATGAAGGAGGAAGAGGAAGATGAAAGAATGATGGAAAGAAGAGAAAGGGGAGAAGAACAGCTGCTCAATCAAAGAAGAACGGGAAGAAGAAAAAAAAGATAATGAAAGGGTTTAACGAAGGAGGAAGAGGAAGATGAAAGAATGGCAGGATGGAAAGAAGGGGAAATGAAACCTGAAGAGGAGGAAAGGCAAGGAGAAACACTTAAGTAATTAGCAAGAGTACGAGGAAGACAGAGATGAGGAGAACGAGGAAAAAGTAAGACGGTGAAAAAGAAATGCTAATGGAGAAAATGGAAAATACAGATTTAAAAAAAGGAAGAAAAAGTAGGATCTAAGATGAACAGAAAAAATTAAGAGAACAATGAGAAACAGGAAAAGAGGTAGATGGGGATGATGAGGATAAAAGAAAGGAAAATAAAGATAGAAATTAATAAGAGAAGCAGGAGCATGTGTGAAATTAGAAAAAAAGGAGAAACAAAATACGAAAAATAAGTTGAAATGACAAATACCCAATAAAGCGCAGGAACTGCAAGAAACAGGAAAAAGAAAAATGAGAGGCGGGGGGAGGGGAATTGAGGGTGGGAGGGAGGGAGGGGTTACTCAGGAGGCCAGACAGCTAATCTAAACAGAATCTAGCAATGACGTTTCTTTCCGTGTCGTATGCGTCCCATACGACCACGTTAATCAAGGCCATAAATCACATTCCTGGCGTGTCGAGTAATTTTCTCGCATCCCTGCCTATTAGGTTGGAGAGCGAGTGAAACAGACAAAAATGGAAAAAGATGAGTAAAAATATTAAGAAAGGAACAGTCAGGATACAAAAAAGTGAACACACTAATGAAGAAACTACACTAGAATGCATTCAGTCCTCACAAACCACCAGTAACTCGAAAAGCGATCCCACCCCCCAAAATGGAACAGATGAATATATAAAAACATAAATAAACTTATCTATGGTCAAAACAAACTAAAAAGCATTCAGAGCAGGCAAACCTGGAAAAAAGAAACTGGATTTCCATCAGAATTCATCTCAATATCTATTCATTATTATAAATACATTGTTTAAAGAGCCCACTGAGTCGCACTTCTAGTCTCATTTTCCTAGCCCATAGGATTTGTTGTTAAGTGAGAAGTGAAAATTGGAGAGAAAGTTGAAAATATGGGCGGGTGAGTGGGAGAAAAGATCAAGAAGATAAAAAGTAAAAGGCAGAAAGTCGTGTAGCTGGGGCCAAGGAGGCGCTTCAAAGCTCTTTCCACAGTGTGCCACCCAAACCACCTCTCCCCGCAGTCATCGGGCTCGTAGTAAATGTCATTTCGGCATCAACCTAACTTGACTAACCTTAACAAACTTAACCCAACCAAATAGCGAGAGTGAAATAATAGGAATCGAAATGACTTGGGGCCAAAATAACTTGCTCCCACATGGGAATTAAGTCTAAAACAAGAGGCACATGATAAATCATCACAACTTGAGCGCAGGGGGGAGCTTGGGAAAAACGATGCCCTCATGATCACACAGCAAAAATGAAATAAAAAATTATAAAAAAATCGCGCTTGCTTCCATCCCAAGAGATGAACTACAGGTTCCTCTTAATTAATCAATTAAGGCTTATAAGCGCTAATTGGGTTCGCTCTCGTCATTATCTTAAATTGACAATCCTAAGGGAAACGACAAAATCTACTGGGATCTGCCATGCGGAAAATTGATCAGAAATAATAAATCTTCATTATGAATGTGAAACCTGTCTCCGTCTCACCAGAGAGGGGAAAAAATATGCAAAAATTATTTCTGCCATGTTTGCAAAAGGACAACGTTTTCGTATGCACAAAAATGACATCAGTGCATCAACCCATACCAGTATATTTACATACTGTATGTTTACATACAATATATAAGCAGGATTCCTGTTTATATGTTTATATTCGTGCGATAATTACACTTCCACATATTATTCCACATACACGTATGCACGAACATACAAACAGCATAGTCGAGCATAATATGTAAGTACATGCTTACATGACCGTTATATATATATAAGAGAGAGAGAGAGAGAGAGAGAGAGAGAGAGAGAGAGAGAGAGAGAGAGAGAGAGATAATGTTTTACATTAAACCTCCTGGTCTTGTAATGAAAAATGCACATTCCGAATGTTTAATTTCAAATTACTGACTTTTTATATAAAAATATGCTATCACTATTCCATATTACACAGACCGCCTCTTAAACAATTTAATGAAAAAACAATCATATACGAAAATCAGATGTATAAAGAGCTTAAAAACATAAACAGAGCAGTATTAATATTTTGTAGACTAATCGACTTGCGAGATCGATACAGCCACTGAGCAAAGGTCACCACGATTCCAACTTATCAAAGTTATTACCAATTTTTCTCCCTGAACACTGCAACCCGTACGATGACCTCAGTAGACGACTTGAGAATGCATATTTATTATAGGGAAGGTTAAAGGGAGAAGTGTTCCCTAGAGGCTATAAAGGTGGACACAAGCCATAGAAGATCTAAGGCCTTTAGACGTTCCTGAAATGCTAAACTCCTAAGTAATAGATGGAGTTCGAAAACAATTTTATATATATATATATATATATATATATATATATATATATATATATATATATATATATATAAAACAATTCTTATATATATATATATATATATATATATATATATATATATATATATATATATATATATATATATATATATATATATATATATATATATATATATTTTTTTTTTTTTTTTTTACAAAAATTTATAGTTTATATTCTTCTTTATTTCGATCAAACTATTACATTTCACTGCATTAAAAATCTAGATTTTTGTTAATTAAAATTTAAAATTTCTTGTGTACTGTTTTTATATCTTTTTAGACATTTTTTGTCTATTTTCTCCGTAATATTGTTATATTAATATTTCAAATATAAGCAATCTCATACAACGCCAACCATCTCCTCCCTCGCTGTCATTCCTTAATTTTTCAATACGGTGCTGAATGGCCTCCTTTGACCCAGTGCCTGGATTTGACCCTAAAAACTACTATCGTCTTATTCATCACCAATTACAGCAGTAAGTTCAATGTGCAAATTACCAGAAACTAATCGCGATAGTGAGAAACTTCATTAAAATTTACTGCATATATCAATACGATGACCACCAACTTCTTCATACAGAACAATCAGAAATACAACTGTCAGCTAAAAGAATACATGAGAACTACTTTACAGAGAGAATTAAGAACCCACTGAAAAAAACCTAAATACAACTAACAAGTAAAAAATGCACTGAAGTTTCTTCGGCGCAATCAAGTTTTCTGACAGCCGCTACAGCGTATAGTCAAGGCCACCGAAAAAAGATAGATCTTTAGGTGGTCTTTATATAATGCTGTATGAGCCGCGGTCCATGGAACTTTAACCACGGGCCGGTGGGGTGGCCTATCCTATATCGCTGCCAAACCCACGATTATGGCTAACTTTAACCTTAAATAAAATAAAACTGCTGAGGCTGAGGGCTGCAAGATGGCTGCCAAATCAAGTTTCAAAAGAAGGCATGTTTGATGATTGTAGAAGATGACTGGAGAGTGGATGATCAACATACCAATTTGCTGCCCTCTAGCCTCAGTAGTTTTTAAGATCTGAAGGCGGACAAAAAAAAGTGCGGACAGAATAAAGTGCGGACGGACAGACAAAGCCGGCACAACAGTTTTCTTTTACAGACAACTAAAAACTAAGTTACAGTGAGAACCATTTAGAACAACCCGTACTACAGAAAAAACAAACTAAAAAATACACTGAGAACCGCTTATATAATTCCAATATGCAGGGTAGAGTTATGAAAAATTAAGAAAACCACTCATATCGAAACGCTTCGAAAAAACTTAGATCCACTTCCCAAGTCTCTTAAAACCTGGATGAGATTAATAAGAAATAGTGATGTCACCTGTCGATAATCCACTTCAAGTGTGAATGAG
>NC_089776.1:33743334-33780834 GCF_040412425.1 Macrobrachium rosenbergii | reverse complement strand
GGAGAAATAGGTATGAGCATATATGAAAACTCCCATTATTATTAAATAAGCAAATAAGCATATGCAGGTACGATTACAAGCTGACGAAAAGAAAAAAAATATAACAGCTAACAGGTTACCTCCTCACTGTCCTTATGGACAGTGAAGAGGTAGTGAAAAATATTTATGCACATTTAACCATATATACGGACAAGAAAAGGTACTGATTTACGTTCAACAGCTTCTATTTCTAACAAACTTATAATAAATAAATAAATAAATAATAAGAGATTACTCAAGAAATAATATAAATGTGTGATAACATGCACGCAGAGGTTAGTTCGTCATACGAGGTTGGGCTAAGTAAGGTTAGTGGGAGGGACTGAATGTTTTCACTGATTAGAGAGACTTCAGTTCTGTAGATGACGGTCAACTGATCTTATTAACAAACAAGTTAAGAATCAGTGAATTTCTAAAGGCATAATTAATTTAGAAATCTATTTTCCTTCAGTTGCTAGGGTACATAACAGTAAGGTCACTGCTCGGTGCCACTCTTTAAAGCATTTGTCACGTCTGAATCTTGATTTTATGAGACGAATGCTGTCATAATTATGACCTATCAACTTGTCAACTAAATGTTTTAGATTCTAACGCATGAACTGAAATCAACTGGTGGTTATGAGCGGAGGCAGAGGAATGAGCAAGACGCACATATCACTTTGGATACTTTCAGCTCGGTAGCACTTCGTGTCTGTGAAGTACATCATGAGTGATCAGCATAAAGAGAAAACTTTTACATTTTCCCGGATTTTTAAAGTTATTATCCAAAGATTTCTACCTAAAATACATATTGGGAAACTACTACCAATTCTGACTGATTAACTTCCTAATATTTAATGATTTACAGGGAGTGCTGGAGGCAGAGTAAACAACAACAACAACAATAATAATAATAATAATAATAATAATAATAATAATAATAATAATAATAATAATAATGACACATGTACTGCAACACCATTCTAAATTCTCAGTACACCGAACGGCCAAAATGAGCAAGAAGGAATTTATTTAACCTCTACTGACATTTTACATAGTAGTCAGTATTAAAAGACGTAAATATATGCTTGATAAAAAAAGAAACTATTTTTAATGCAATAAGATGACATGGTAAACCCTAAAAATTACATAAGAAAAATAACCAAAAAGAATATTGAGTGCACAAGACTATGTAAACATGAAAATTCTCAATACCTAATGAAATGGTAAGTGAATAACATTAATGTTTAATAACAATCATAACGAACTCAGCCATGCCAAAGGAATTTATTGAATTAAAATCAATTTATTGTTCTCAGATTTTTGAGCTGATGCACATTATCCTATAAATCAGTATAGAAATACGAAAAATCACCGTATTACGCAATGTTAACTAACATTTTTAAAATACTGGTTATGAATCCAGAGCAAAATGTAATTAATTTTACCTTGAACCACGTCCCAACCGTTTTAAAATACCATGGAGCTTCATTAGCAATTTCTGAGATATTTCGTGGACAGACGGATAAACACATCATTTCCTTCCAATCTAGTTGATGGAGGTAACAAGATCACAACACCATTCTCCTCTGTCTATGAAATATTAATGGCAAATATGTTGAGTTGCAGTGCTAAAATAAGCATGAACATACAACCTACGTAAGGTGTAAGTGGACACACCCGTGTGTTAGTTCACGCGAACCGTAAATCAACAAAGCTTTCATCTAACGACATCTATTTAAAGCGTAAAAATGTGTCATTGCAATTATAACTCTTGGGCGTGCCAGCAAGACCTGGAGAGATATCATGTACTTCAGTGTGTCTAAATATCACAGCGAACAATGAGATTTCTAATCATTCAACAGAAATATGTGATATTAGAAGCCACATTAGCCCTTCCTGATTCAAGGCTTGCAGTGATAAGTGATTCCAAAAACTGATGGGATATCGGTAAGTTATATATCATAAAATGCTTTGTGAGCAATACGGAGGCCCTGTCACCTCTCTTTTCCTTAATATTTAGGATGGGATTTTCCGACATCTTTCTCTACATCTTTTCCCACTGACAGCTTTCCTCCACTTGACTCTGTCAAACACATCGTCCTCTGACAGTTGTTTGTCTCTCGGATCTTCTTTAACTATATCCAACCACCATTTCGGTCTTCCTCTCGCTCTCCAACCAGACACCTCCACTTGCATCACTCTCCTCCCTACATATGCCTCACCCCTTCTCATCACATGGCCATACCACTGCAGTCTTCTTTCCTGGGCCTTCTTTGATAGTTCTACAACTTTAGTAGTTCCTCCTCTTCTTTCGTTCTTGACCATGTCCATTTTGTCACTCCACACATATGTTACAAGAACAGAATTAATCACTTTTTTGAAAGTGTACGTAACGTGCTCTAACAATCTTTCTTCAGGAAAAGGCGTATGAAGGTTCGCTCACGATAACACTTGCATCCTTTTTTCTCCTCCCTCTCTCTCTCTCTCACCGTGTATCGCCTCTCTCTCTCTCTCTCATCGTTTTCCGAAGTTCACCCACCCGAATCTCACTCATTCTCACCAAAGCAATTAAATGGACTATTTAAAGAAACGCAATAGTTTCTACAAAAATAGGTTTATTATTCAAATAACCCAACAAGAAATGAATAAAACAAAGCAAAGATTAAAATGCATAATAAATGAATTATCGAGTCAGATAACTAAACTCTGAACTGCAAAACACTTCTGATTAAAGAAGTCTCACTATGGCTAATAGCCTGAAAATATCCAAACTCACACATACTCCCCAAATCAATAACTAAAGTCATGTCAAAAAAAAACAGTCTACCACATGTTATTCGAACCAGTCCACACTGTCCACAGACATCTGTCGGAAGAATTAAACATGATAGAAAACTCCCAAAAATATATGAAATGCAAAACACAATAATGGAAAGTGTAAAATGCACAGCCAAGATATGGCAAACGTAACATAACAAAACAATAATATAAAAGAGGTATGAATATTCATATTAAATCTCCCACACCAGTTCAAAAGTTCATAATGATCAGAAAATCATGGTAAAAATCACAAGTTCAATTTCCTCCCATAAAAACAGAGATTTCAAACTCTACCTTATCTGCCGATTCAAAGCCTGGATCCTCTCCAAAGCTACGTCTAGACAACTGCAGTTCTATCACGTTAATGAACGATCAAACTCACTTTTAGGGCAGATTTTGGCATAATCTAGATCAAATTAACGCACGTACTCACGAATATACATAACACTTCGGAGATCACCTGACTGCCAATATTGCTGAGGTTCTCACGCAGATAGCTGAGGAATCAAACTATTTGCTGAACACAAAGATTTTACCTCGAGTCTCTCGCCCTAGTTCCATCTGACTCCAAAAATTCTTCCATCACATCTTAAAGCATTGAAGCTATGAAATGCATATATGTGTCCTTTAAAATTGTAGCAGCCATATTTTCTGAAATATATATAAGTATTTTCATCTCTACCGCATCCAATTTCTACGATTATGGCAGTCAAAAAGCTGGGCTCACTGTTTTGCCCATAAAACCACCAAAAAGAGAAAGGCAAAGAGGTCTTTGTAGTTTTTGCAATACAAAAAACTGATGAACATAGAAACTCTATGTATAGCACAATTTTCAGCAGCTGCTCCAGAATATGAGTGGCTCGAATAATGTTAAACCACATATATTTTTCACCAGCAACATCTGAATCCCTCAATGAAAATCTGTTGACGTTGTAGCGCCCTTTGAAACTTCTAGATTTCTTGCTTCTCTCAATAACTGTCAGTAACTATCAGCTAGATTTAGAAGCCTTTCCAAGATTATAACATATGTAGCTGGGATTCTGAAACCCCTAAGCTGGTAAATGGGATATAGTCGACCCTTCATTCTCAATTTACCAGGAAGTTACGGGAATTTTGATGTACCGTAAATTGGCACCGTAAACAGGTTTATCGGTTCACTGGTATCTTGTTGAAACTGGTGGTATATCGATACTCAGGGTAATATAAGGCCCGTAACTGCTAACTCCAGGAACATACGGTTCCTCATCCAGTAAACGAGAAACAGAAAATAGTTTACCATGGGATGTTCTACGACTGCATAACTGCAGAATTTTAAATCGAAGACCTGTAAGACCTTTGATACAGCAAGTCGTGAGTTGATTACGCTACTGACATTTTCACATCGCAAAACTTTACCTTGGAATGACTGACATTTAAACAAGACCATGCCCGCCGGGAGTTGTTCGGACAGATAAAATACACACTTGCACACTGTGGTTCATGGGATGATCCACCCTGCCTCAAAAGTGACACCTGAAATCGACCCAACAAGAGAAGGGATGACTTAGGGCTTTTCTTGAAAACCCAAATTTGCCTCTGCTGACGTTGTCAGTGAATTAGCCATTTTTGTTGAAGTCGAATTTGCCAGCTTACAGCCAGGGTAAGCAAGGTGCCAAAGACAAACGACCGCACCCCCAAAAGACTGAGAACAAGAAGGATAACATGTGTTGAAACCATTCCACATACTGTAGAGTGAAAAGGTCTAAATGGAAAACCAGCAAGCACGCGCGCGCGCGCACACACACTATATGTGTGTGTGTGTGTGTGTGTGTGTGTGTGTGTGTGTGTGTGTGTGCGTGCGTGTGTGTGTTGTGGCTGATAAGACACTCACACGATCTCCTTGTACCAGCGACAAACCACGAGATCATTCCCATAGGGAAGTAAATGCCTTTGTCCTTGTTTCTTGAAAAAATCCACCATGTGAATTATGTGTCTCGTAGTTGATAACTAAGGTGGGTCGTAGCCATCGATATAGGATATATATACATATAATATATATATATATATATATATATATATATATATATATATATATATATATATATATATATATATATATATATATATATATATAATGTATGTGTGCGTGCAATAAAATCGCTTAAGACGTGGGGGAGAAAATATACTGCAAATACAATTATTAGGGAGAAGTGAAGGAATAATTCCCAAGCTTTCCTACATTTATAACATACAAAAGGGAATGGCAGAAAGTGGCTAAAACAAAACACTGTAGTAAAAAATACAAATGAAACAGCGTAAAACATCCATATAATGTACGATTTTTTTTTCACTCCGTTCTCTTGAAGTAACTTTTTGTCAATCCTTTGAAGGTCCGCATGATGAATAAAGAAAGATTGAAAAGCATTCTTTCACTTACCTACTAATACTGAGCTTAATGCTACTCGATTGAATAGTTGTGTTGTCTATTTTTTTTAATTATATATACTTGAAATATATATATGGAAATATATATATATATATATATATATATATATATATATATATATATATATATATATATATATATTTCCACATATATATTGCAAGTGTATAATTAAAAAATAGACAACGCAACTGACACAATCGAGTAGCATTAAGCATACCCACTTCATAACTTGGCTTGTCATTCCGAAATTCCTGGTGAACATATTGGGTCACGGTCCCTACAAATATTCCAATAATGCCGGCTTGTCTTTCAGTAAGCCCGGGGAGTTTTCTCCGAGATGCCATAAGTTAAACGATATTGAAAGGGCAAGGGCAGCCTACTAATAAAGACAAGGAACGATATCTATCGCCTTACCTCGTTGAGGGGTTCATTATGGAGTGCAATTCAGTTTATTATATATATATATATATATATACAATATATATATAATTGTATATAAATTTGTTTAATTACACACGCGACATTTTTTGGTCACTAACATTAAGCCACAAATATCGTTTAATATCCAATTCACTATACTTTCGGAATAACTTGCAACGAAGTTATGTATATATGTATGTATGTGTATATGTATATATACACATATATATATGTATAATATATGTGTATCATTTTTTTTTTACAAATAATAAGCCACAAATATCATCTAATACTCAGTTCCTCGGAATAACTTACACCTAAGGGGAATTATAGTTGAAAATTTCATTGTTCCTCGGCAAGATTCGAACCAGTGCCTGGATAAGAAACAACTATAGACAGTGACTTACACTTGACAGCCAGGTGGCCAAAGTCACTGTCTATCACTGCTTCAAATTCAGGAATCGGTTCGAATCCTGCCGGAGACTAAGAAACTGTCAATTATAATTCAATCTGGATGTAAGTTACTCATGGGGTATAGTGAACTGGATATTAAACGATATTTGTGCGTTTTTAGCAGATACCTGTGCAAACATAATAATCACTAGGACCTCTTAACTTCTCGATTTCTTCACTACTTGGATACGCTTGTCACTGCCAAGTCCAAGATCAAAATGATGAATCACATGAAGACATTCTGATTCGAACTCGCATCCGAATACTTCGTATCCAAGTGTTAAGAAATCAATAAGTTAAGATGGCATTATGGTTATTAATATATATATATATATATATATATATATATATATATATATATATATATATATATATATATATATATACATGCATATAATTATATATATGAAGTATATATCAATATTTTATCATCTTCTCAGATGGGGTGGCTAGACCCGCCTTTCCCCACCTTGGGCGCAACCTACCGCAGTTAAATAAATCGCAGATACACAATTCTCTGCTTAGGTCAGCAGAGACACTTGGAATTGAACGAACGCGCCCAACGTTTCCACCTTTACGTGTGTATCGAACGCTGACTACTCTCCTGACGACGAGGCGAGCCTCCTAAGACCAGGAACCAGCCGCAATCAGTATCAGTAATAAGCTTTATGACAGATGACACGTACGAATACCGAATTCAAATGAGCACTCATACATACTTTTAAATTATTCAACGACCAGTTCTATATTATTATTTTCTCAGACAATACCCGAGCGCTTATGTAATATGATAAATAGGCATGAAAAGTGCGATAAATGTTCTAGTCTTTTATTCATTTCCCCTGCTACCCCTGCTAAAAAACTGGGCGCAAGTTATATATCCAGGCATGTCCATTCATTTCACTCGCCATATATGAATAATGACTAGGCTGCCAGAAAGGGGTTGGTTATATGCCAAGGAAGATTTAATTACACCTCCTAAATGATCCGTACCTTGATGTGAACCCAGGATTTTTGGGGTGGCAATCTTGACAGAGGCATGCGCTCTCCAAGTGACCTTTGAGGAGCCTCCCGTATTTGCATGTGGCTCAGTTTTTTTTTTTTTTTTAGTCTTCTTTATCATCGGAGATACCATACTATTTATGCGAATTTTCCTTCATATTCCGTTTTAAATTGTATTTCAAATATATCTGATCTAACAGACCTCCTACCATTCGACACCGGCATTATATGATGTAGCTGCAGCAAATGACTTATTAAAAGCTAAATGATTACATAGAGTATAAAAAAATTTCGCTTGTCAACATAATAATGGCAGGTCACATCACTGACTAGAAACTGATTTTGGCGGAGCTAACGATCAAGTATGTTTTAGCAACTTGGAGGGCGATTAAATACAAAACCTTCCAAAAGCTACCCAGTTTCCCCTCAGAACTTGAATAGTAAACATCCAGACAAAGGTTCTGAAGAATAAGGACCTTGTAATATCACAGTGTCTGAGATCTAGAGGGGAAAAAAGGTTCCAGGAATTCTGGCATTTAAACTGACCTGCGACCTTAGAAAATGGGCCGGCAATAATCACCAATTTCAAGATGCCTACCTACCGATTGTCATCAAAAGTAGGCAAAATAAAACGATGACCTTTAATTTTACCTATAACCTTAAAAGATTAGAGGTTTACCTTTAAGTTGATCTGTGGCATTGAAATATAGATCGTCATTAAAAAATATCTAAAACAAACTTTCAACAAATTAAACAGAATTCTGAAAACCAGAGACCTAAGTTTCTGTGGGCTAAAGAAAACAAGTAAAAAATACGCCGAAGTTACTTCGGCGCAATCGAGTTTTCTGTACAGCGTATAATAATGTACGAGCCGCGGCGCATGAAACTTTCAGCCACGGTCCGGTGGTGGCCTGTCCTATAGTGTTGCCAGACACACGATTACGGCTAACTTTAACCTTAAATAAAATAAAAACTACTGAGGCTAGAGGGCTGCAATTTGGTAAGTTTGATGTTTGGAGGGTGGATGATCAACATACCAATTTGCAGCCCTCTAGCCTCAGCAGTTTTTAAGAATTGAGATCGGATAGAAAAGGGCGGACGGACAGACAAAGCCACCTCAATGGTTTTCTTTTACAGAAAACTAAAAATGCTGAAATTTTAGTCTCTAGACTGACGTGGCCCAAAAGGCCAACCTAAAGAATACTGTAAAAAAAAATCAGAGTAAAATAAAATATTCATAATGACATGTTGGCTTTAAAATTTACTTGTAACCTTGAAAAAACGTACAGAACCAAGATTTTTCGGGAAACAATCACCAACTGCTAGGTACCTATTCATCAAGTTTCATCAACAACAGAGGAAGATAAAATTATCTCACAGGCGATTACTCGTATGTTGTAGAAACAAATTGCAGCTATTGCAATGCACACATCAAAGCAATAAAGTCTCGTCATTAAGTTAAATTTATTCAGGGGTGTCCTTGTCGAATTCAAGAAGTTGAGAACCCTCATATAAGATGTATAACATAACGACTCGTATTATATACTAACGAATTTGCACGGAAACTCCTACTTCATTACGCATTTAAAACGGTGGCCCGCAAGGCCAAAATGATTAAAGTCCGGGTGGCAAAAACTTGGTTCTTAAAGAGTACACCCATGGGTATCCAAAACACAACGCCACCAAAAATATTCTGGGCTGAATGACATCGGTTTTTGGTCAGTGGCCTCAGCACGACTTCCAAAAGTTCAAAATATTCATAAGTGAATGCTCACCAACCTAAAGAATATTCTGTGCTTGAGTGATTACTTTCCAAATTTACAAACGTACATTTTTCCTCCATATGACCCTTCAAACGACCAGGACCCCCAACCTCAACACTTTTCCCCCTCTCTCTTTTTAATTGCCGTGCCTCGGCATCACAGGATACGAAGCACTCGTGAAAGAAATAGTGTTATGAAATAAAACATCCAAAATAACGTGGAATGTCTTTCAGTGCAATTAACTTATATATGGCAAATGAAATGTACACATGGCATAAGCAAATTTGCAAATTTTATCCTAAAACACATTTCACATTTACATCACTGCGGTTTTGCTTAAAAGACGCGTGCCATGACATTGCAACATGTGTGCAAGCTTAGCATTAACAGTATGACAGTAATCACTGCTTTTAAGGCTTGTTTAATTCCGAAAAATTAACGAAATATTGTTTCCTCGCTTTTAATTCGTTTTCTTGTACAAGTCATGAGAGAGAGAGAGAGAGAGAGAGAGAGAGAGAGAGAGAGAGAGAGAGAGAGAGAGAGAGAGAGATGCTTATATACACATTTATATGTAATATACATAAACATATCAGGCACTGCTGCCCATTGCATGACAGTGAAAGAAATGGAAATGCACTATCACGATGCTGAACATGAAACAGTGTAGGAAAAACTTACAGATGACGATGAACCCTAAAATAAGCGATGAATGCGTATATTAGATTTTGTACTTATGGTACGTAATACATGCGAAAAAACTGTATAGGCATGAATTTGTGCATAAGTAAATACAAGCACATATCCCATGCGTGTATGGCATATGGTTGCTTAATATAAGATCGATTCCTTAAAAAAAAGTTTTGGTTTTAGATCATCAAAAGCATTGGAGTGCTATATTTTTCATAAAAAGCTGTGAAATAATTCATTTCCAATGTCTTTAAAAAACTGATAAATAAGGAAAATTTGAAATAATTCATCTCCAATGTCTTTAACAAACTGATAAATAAGGAAAATTAACTAGTTCATATGACTTTATGCCGAATACTCCTCTGCCTAATCATTCCAGCAAATCTAACGAACTCATTCTAGTTTTAGACTCTGATGTATAACAATAATAATCACTACTTTACATTAAACAGTTTTACTTTACGGGTCCCGGCTCTCAAAAGAGACAATCCTCACTAGAATCACATATGAACCCCTTGTACAGAAAAATTCCACAACATTAGCCACTTCACACACCTGCACAGTGGCTTAGCAGTAGCACGTCAACAGCAAACCGCACCCCGCCCCCCAACACCCCGCCACGAGCACCAACACAGTGCCATTCACCCCTAACTTGTAGGCACTCTGTTGTTTCCTATAAGCTGAGACCCTACCTTTCCAATACTCACGTTGCACCCTCTATCCAGCCCTCTCTATATTTTCCTCCCCTTCGCCCTAGCAACTTCGAATTGTATACTTTTCGCTAACTCATCATTTGCCATTTTTCACCATAACCAGATCACCACCAGACGCTCATCTGTGCTATACCTTTGTATCACTCTTCAAGTTTCTCCACAATTCCTGTCAATTATTCTTATGCCACATATTGAAAGTAAACAGTTCATCTACACAACCTTGTACCTCTTTTGAGAAACTATAGAAATTAAATCTTCACTAGTCATTGTGGCATGAGAAGGAATACAAGCGTGAAAAATGAGGAGATACGTAGGAATGGGAAAATGGTTAGCATGCGTTACAATAATAATAATAGTAAACTTGAAAAAACGTAGAGATGAATACTTCACGTAGCATAGATGGCACACGAATAGATAAAATGGTGTAAATGTGTAGATACTTAGATGTGGTAACAAGGGTAGCCTAGGTTAAAGATAGATTATGATAATTATAATAACTTATCTGAGTGGCTGTATAAATGCATTCTTTACGTAGTATACGTGGTATTTTAGACGAAATAAAAGGGAAAAATGGGCAGATACCTAAGGGTAGTAAACGGGTTAGCATAAAAGGTTAAATAATAATAATAATAATAATAATAATAATAATAATAATAATAATAATAATATAATAATAATAATAATGGTAAATGGGTTAACATAATAATAATAATAATAATAATAATAATAATAATAATAATAATAATAATAATAATAATAATAATAATAAATATGGCTGACGGTGTTAACTAGCAACCCGTTCCGGCTCGATAGCAAGCACGAACGCTATGGTCGCGTGCATTAAATCCCAATGTGCCCATTTTGACCAAACAGGGGCAACTAGTCCACTGTGGTGGGTGTCGCAGTCTGGGCGTAAGAAGGCCACGGGATTGGCCACCCATCCGAAGAAACTTGCTGAGAACCGGAAAGCTAAGGCATTCGGAAGCTACGCCCCCTAAAAGGAGAAAGGTACACGGTGAGAATAAACAAAAATAAATTTAAAAAGCGTTATGCAACCACAACTAACTCAAAATCGTAGTTCCTCATTGGGTAGGTGGGTTTCGTTCTCAGCTAGCACTGTGCTGGCCGCGAGTTCGAATCTCCGACCGACCAATGAAGAATAAGAGGAATTTATTTCTGGTGATAGAAATTCATTTCCCGCTATAATGTGGTTCCGATTCCACAATAAGCTGTAGGTCCCGTTGCTAGGTAACCAATCGGTTCTTAGCCACGTAAAATAAATCTAATCCTTCGGGCCAGCCCTAGGAGAGCTGTTAATCAGCTCAGTGGTCTGGTTAAACTAAGGTATACTTAAAATCGTGCGTAGGTGCACAGCCCCGCATTCACATACATGCGCATAACACGTAACACAACAAAACCAAATCAATCAATTGAGGCAGCCCTCCCCGGTCTCTTCAGTCAGCACCCTTGCAATGCTGAAGTGGTGAGAGAGGGAATTTCAGAAGCATGGCCTCAGTTTGAACGGTCTGTTTACAGATCGTGACGATAGCAGTGAGAGGGGAAGGTGCATTTTTTTTTTTATACTTTTGTCTTTTTCTCAATATAACCCTTAAATCTCGAGGTATATTTGCTTGATAAAGTATTAAGTGTGCAATGGATGAAAGCGCTTAGGGAACAGCCATCTCCTCTTCTTCACGTCTTTGCATGTCTCTTCCAAAATTTCTTCTTCTTCTTCTATCAAAGTAAAGACATGAAGGTTACTTTAGCTAACTGGGTAACGTTTGATATTCATTTTTCTTGGAATTTCAACTCGTATATCCTGAAATTTTTCTTTTTACATACAGTTAATTTACTGTTGATTTATTAAATATGTTTTTATCATTCATTTTTACTTTAATACTGGCCTTTTCATATATATTTTATCATTTAGTAATTATTTTGCAATGCTCGCTTTTCGAAATCGACTTTACCCTATTGCTGTTTCCCTTTAGAGATTTTTTCTCGACTCCCTGGCTTATTTATAATCGGTTTTCACTCGCCAATCTTGTCACTTAGCAACATTTCCGTGTTCCACTCTATATCAAAATCAAACTTTCTCGTAAATATTTTCTATTTTAGAAAAATTGTACATATTCCCTAACTATCAAATTGATTTTTACATTTTCATACACCCAGAGTCCCCGAATGTTTTATACTCATCTTTCACTCAGCTCCTTTACTTTTAATCGACTTCATCCTTGCTTTTTTTACATTTTACAACTTTTTCCATATTCTGGCTCTTCTAAAATTAACTTTTTTTTTTTTTCAAAACTTTACCTTTTACAACTATCTTTCACAGTACCTGGCTATTTTACATTCAACTTTTTCCTATCTTTTAGCTTTTACAACAATTTTTCTTTACACAGGTTATTTATGATCGGATTCCTCCCAAACTTTTGCTTTACACATTTAATTTCTATATCTTCGTTCCATCATAAAATCAGCCTTCTCCTAGTTCCTTTACATTTTTGCAAATGTTTCCCATACGTCTGTTATTGCATTTTTCTTTACATTTTACAATCATTTTCCTATATACTAACTTCTACCTACTCTTTTACTTTTCACAATTATTATCCACACTTCTCTGCCATTTCATGATCGACTTTCTTCTACATGCCTTACTTTTAATAACTATTTCCACATCCAGTGGCTACCGCATAAACCCCTTCCCCCAACCCTTTTTTTTTTCGAAGTGGCTACGAATACGGGGCCGTATAATGAACTGTAAAGTCTGCTGATATATACAGCGCATGCGCTCTGTTCATGTGTCGGTGTTTGTTTACCTCTTCAAATTTCCAAATAAAGATGACAACAGAGCTGGAACTTTCGGCGAAATTCAGATCGCTAGAAGAGCTTAGCTTAGCAATTAAAGAGTACGAAGATGAAAATTAGCTCTGTATCGAGAAGTACTATCAGCCTCGATCCAGGCAGAGATTACTTGAACGGGCAAACAAGGACTGATTTTATCTCCATAAAGGTAACAAGAATCTAAAACCCAGATGTGCTGAAATTCGAGCTAACCAAAATTATGCCGGCAAAGGAGTCCCCTCTATAATACAGGGCCTTTGGGCTCCTCAGGGTATCATGCAAAGTTTGGTTTATTTTAATTCTTAGTACAAAACATGACGTCAACAGGATTAGTGCTCTGTCACCCTAGTTTTAGCTAAAAAAAAAAAAAAAAAAAAATATTAGATGAAGAGATTCTATATTTAAAAACAAACAAAATAAGGAAACTGTACTACAAATTTCTCACCTCTCATGAGCCATCGGCTTACAACACACTCAACTGCTTACATATCCTCCAGTACACATATCAAAAAGATCCCATACAAATTCCGCGCCCCTCCCTAAAGAAATTTTAAAAATTCATTTGAAGGAACAATAACATTCTCCAGTTTTAAATCGGGAGAGAGAGAGAGAGAGAGAGAGAGAGAGAGAGAGAGAGAGAGAGAGAGAGAGAGAGAGAGAGAGATAAGAAATTTTCAAATTGACAACTAATTTCGGGAATGGAAACACAAAGACAGACAGGAAAACAAGAGAGAGAGAGAGAGAGAGAGAGAGAGAGAGAGAGAGAGAGAGAGAGAGAGAGAGAGAGAGAGAGAGAGAGGAGTCCCGCCGCCCTCATAAATAAAACTGACCCAATTTTGAGCCTAGCAGACCCTCCAGACTTCACCTTGAACGATTTTGGCATTTGGAAGTAGGCCCGATCACGCCCATCAGAATCCAATTCAGACATTGCTATAAGAGGATCATTCAAAATAATTTAGACAAATGCAAGAAGGTAACTTGAAAAGGTAATACTAAATAACAAGCATACAGAAATAAAAGAGGCAAATACCCCATCTGAAATGGGTGGGAAGCATATTGGCCTGCAAGGGCTTCTGTTAGATAACTTGGGTCCGTTGGATACACAATTAAACCCGCAAAAAAGGTCCACTTTATAAAACAGGGCCTTTGGGCTTCTCTGGGAAGCACCAGAGGGTCCCCGGCAGCACAAGGGACTAAAGATTCCCTCTATAATCCTCGGAGAATATCTCTATTGTCAAATTGCTTTGATTTAGTCTTGGAAAAAGAAACTTTAGAAGGAGCTTTAGAGAGTAGAAACTGTGCTGTGTCCTTTTCAATAACTAAATCGAATTAATCTGATTAATAAAGGCTATTCTCAGGGGATTCCGGAGAGATTCTTTGGTCCTTGCTTTTGCCAGGTTCCCTGTGGTGCTTCCCAGAGAAACCCAAAGGCCCTATTTTTATAAATGGGCCTCTTTGCGGGCTTTGTAGCCCAGAGACCCTGATTATACGAGGGGACCTTCTCACGTTCTTCCTGTAGAAGCCGGGAAGAGACAGGATGCTCCTTTCCTGCCAATGTCCCTTCCAAGTTTCTTTTGTTGCTGTATGCATTTCATTTGGTATTACCTTTTCCAATAAATTTTTTGCATGTATTTGAATTATTGTGAATGATCTAATCATCGCACAAACTTTGTTGTTATTATTATTATTATTATTATTATTATTATTATTATTATTATTATTATTATTATTATTATTATTATTATTATCATTATTATTACTTAGCATCATGTTGGTGATGGACTGATTTCGAATTCAACGGGAATATGTGCAGCAAAGTCGAAACTAATCTTCATAACTTGATTGATGACAGGATTAGCTCAGTGTCATATTAGTTTTAACTAAAAAAAAACAAGGACGTTAGATGAAGAGATTTTCAAAATAAAATCAAACAATATAAGGCAATTCCCCTACAAGATTCTCACCTCTCAGGGGCCATCGATTTACATCAGCATGCTCAGCCGCTTACATACGCTCCAATATACATATCAGGATGATGCCATTCAAATTTCGCCCCTTCCCCTTCCCCAACAAAAAGGAAAACAATCATGAAAAGGTATAACATTTTAATCACAGAGAGAGAGAGAGAGAGAGAGAGAGAGAGAGAGAGAGAGAGAGAGAGAGAGAGAGAGAGAGAGAGAGAGAGAGAGAGAGAGAGATTTTGACACTGGAAACTAATTCCGGGCATGAAATTCTCACAGACAGACAGAGAGACAGAAGAAGAAGAAGAAGGAGAGAGAGAGAGAGAGAGAGAGAGAGAGAGAGAGAGAGAGAGAGAGAGAGAGAGAGAGTCCAGCCGCCCTCGTAAATAAAATTGACCCACTTTTTGGCTCAATGGATTCTCAAAGGTTTGGATTCAAACGATTTTGGCATATCTAGAAGTAGATGTAAATTCGGCCCATACACGCCAATTTTGAAACTGGAACCCAATTCCGACCGTGCAAATATAACATCATTCAAAATAATTTAAACACAAGCAAGAGAGTTATTAGAAAAGGTAATAGCAAATGACATGCATAGAAAAACAAGAGACAAATCCCTCATCTGAAATGAGTGGAATGCACATTGGCCAGAAAGGGGTTCCCTGTCTATTCCCAGCTTCTTTAGAAAGGACTTAGGTAGGTCCTTTTCGATATCAAGGGACCATGGATTCCACAATTAAGTCCTCATCCACTCTGCTTTCATTTAAATTCTACATCTTTTACGCGGATTATTGTGCCCCATATCGAATGGCTTGACGCAAGGCTGGCATTTTCCAGCGACAGGTTTTCATCTTGGTGGCAACTGGTAGGACTATATTTCATGAAGAATATTGGCTGAATAACCTAACAACACTTATTTAAGGTCATCAAGATTAATATATCCAAAGATAACATTAAAAACCAATTTATCGAACTACTATGTGAGTGAAGCCTTTGTGTAAAGAGACGAATTCTGTGGCTATATAAACACAATGGCCATTAGTAAGATACCAATCCTCTGATGTTATCGAAGTCACAACCAATCGTATTCATGGGTAATTAATAGCTCCAATGTGCCCAAATGACTGATGAGATATCAAAAAGTTACGTACAAACATGTTCAGAATTGGCGGCACCGTATTTTGATACCACTAAACTCACTAAAATATATTTGTGTATGAACCGTACCCACAAAAGCTACCGGCACTGCTGACCTTCTCAATAGAATTTTACTGTGGGGATACGGGTTCCATATTGCTAGTAGAGCCGTTAGGGATACGACCATCGGAACGGATCTCCAGCAGTCATTCTAAATGAATGGGTCCGTATACGCAGCCGCAGCCTTTTTATCACTTTTTGCAATTTACTTCCATACTCCCTGTCTGTTTCAATATCACAATCTCGAAGCCCTTTCATCTTTTAAAAATTTTCCTCAATACTTTGGCTAATATGTATGTATATATATATATATATATATATATATATATATATATATATATATATATATATATATATATATATATATATATTTATATAAATATATATAATATTTATACATGAGCTTGTTGGCGGGCATAGTGGCGCGCCCTACACGCGTTGGAACCCAGTGCTGCTGGAACCCCTACCCTCCTGATCCCCACCCCGGGAGGACAAATAGGTTTACAGGAGGAGAGGGGATGTTTCCTTACTCTACCATCCAACCTCCTACCCGGAGCAGACAAACCAGTTTTCAGTGGTGGGTGGCAGTGTCATGTCCCCTACTGTCACCTGGGGAGGACAAACAAGATCCACTCAGATTTTATTATTATTATTATTTATTATATATATATATATATATATATATATATATATATATATATATATATATATATATATATATATATATATATATATATATATATATATATATATATATATATATATATATATATATATATATATACATATATATATTCAATACTGAAGACTATTTTCTAACCTATATTCTCCAGCATTTTACTTTTCACAATCATTTTCCAAATCTCCTACCTATTTCCTACCTGGATTTACTCTAGACCTAAACGCCTCCCCTGAGCCAGCTGATACCCCCTCGTAAATGAACACTAGATATCTCAACTCGCCGGACCCTCAACTTTTATTGCATGCGACCTAGTTAGCCAATTCCATTTCCCTTCTGTGCAGTGGCCGGTGCCCATGTGTTTACAGAATCTAGCTTACTATCTCTAAAGAAAATACCTGTCATTGGGGGCATTATCAAGATACGACAGTTCCAATAACGTTGTGAATTTAACTGTATCAAACGTCAGCGTCTCCTTATTTATCATTACTAAACAAAAAAATATTTCAAATAACTGACTTTTAAAATACTTTTAGATTTATTTACCGCATCAAGATGTTGTATTTATTTTTCACCCTTTTTATGAATGTTAGCTTAAAACAAATAAACGATGCCTGCTTTGAAAAATCTATGAAACTTTTTTCTATTTACTTTATATTACATTTTATGTCTGAAAGGTTGGACATAGAAATGCTTTTATTTATTTATTTTGTCATTTAAAACTCCAGTTTAAAGTCGTTATGGGGTTTTCGGATTTTAGAAAATTTGACAACGTCCAGTGTTTAAAACAAATATGAAACAAAATTAAAAAATAAACGTTTTTTACCTATATTAGCTTTGAAAATCTATTAGAAAAGATAAACCAAATAAGAAAGAAACGACTTTACATTTTTACCTACAATAGAATTTCTCAATCACTATTTAACAAACTTATTATGTCAAAAGACTATTCCATTTATAAATTATTAGGATGGCAATGAATCATGTCCAGAATTAATGAGACTTACAATACATGTAAAACGACCCCAAGGAATTACACGCAAACATACTTATTTTCTTTTATATTAAAAACTGCAGACATTTAAAACTCCAGTTTAAAGTCGTTATGGATTCATTTTTAACACTGTATATTCAGTTTTAACCTCATTTTAGAACTTTGTCTGACAACGAAATAAGGGAAATTACAGATGGTTTTGGCATGTTTTGGAATGAGGTTCCAAAGCTCCACGCCCCCCTCCAGCCTTATTGCAACCGACCATAATCAACTAACCAGTTCAGATTTACTACCCAAGTCAAAATAACAACATATTGAGATGCACCACGTGGAAACAATGAGAAGTGACGATAATTGGCAAATGACAAATATAAATGAGAAGGTTAGTAAAATAAAAATAAAAAAAAAACGAAATGAGAAGAAAAATTAATACCACATATAAAACATTCGTACAAGGAAAAAAATACGGATATCAAAAAGATATGGCCCATAAATTAAGTAGCCTTATGTGGAAAAAACAAAGAAACGGGAAGCAATAATAAACAGATAAAAATATGGAAACGATAAGAAAAAATACAGAGCACATAAACTGTTAAGTCTCGCGCTGACATTAAGAAGACTAGCGCGGAAAAAATAAGAATATTAAAATAATTATAAATGGCTCATAAATTAAGGCCTAATGTAGCAAAAATATTAAACGCAAGAAGCAAAACCAAATGCCTTGTAAACTGATTAAGAAAATGGGAAGAAAAACAAATGAAACATAGATTAAATAAGAGGCATATGAATTTAGAAGAATGGCATGGAATAAATTAAAATGGGAAGTAGTCATAAATGACTTAATAGAAAGCCTCCGTGGAAAAAATAAGAAAATACGAAGCTATGATAAATGGCTCATCATTTAAGAAGTTTCACGTAGAATGAACAAGAAAATGACGCAAAACTAAACGGCAAATATATCATAACGATGCAGGGAGGAAAAATAAAACCGGAAGCAAAAATTAATTGGTACATAAATAAAAACGCATCGAGTATAAAAATAAGAAAGTGAGAAGGGAGAGTAATTAACACATAAATCAGGAAACCTAAAGTGCGAAAAAACATGCAATAAAAATGTCACATGAATTAAGTAGCCTCATAAACATCGAGTATCCTCGTGTGAACAATGATAAGATAATGATAAGCAGCAATAAAAGGCAATTACAATGAGAAACTCTACATGGAAAGAAACAGCGAGAAACGCAAACCAAAAAAGTGGTAGTAAAGTGGTATATCTTCCAGAGTATACTCTACCCCCATCGAAGTCGAGAAAACGATTCCAGGAAATCGCCAAAATGGAATGATATGGAATCAAATCGGATTGGGTAGCAGACGGCGGCGGGTCCCTGTGACGTAACGTCAGTTTACTGAAATCAATCATTCAATCCCGATGACGTCCGTTTCGAGTCTATCGTACCTTAAGATGGCGTGGAACGGCCGCCATTCGTTCAGAATAATACATGGCGAAGGAGGAGATGGAGATCGAGGGAGTGCTGACTGGATGGGGTGAGAAAAATGCTGGATCATGCGGGCTTTAGTATCCAGGAAGCAAGAGAAAGCGTAGTGTACGTAAGAAGGAACTGGAGGTGCTACTGATGAGCCTCGTGTGCAGATATATAAAGCCACTGAAGTTTTGTAAGTTTCCTAAACAGGAAAGTTTCCTACAAAGGAATTCATCTTTCATTCAGCAATTACTCTACACCATACACAGCATCTTTATTCTACAATGAATATGAACACCTTTATCCTCATTACCATCAAGTTTTTCCATGATCAATCTTTACGTCGAAAAATAAATTATTTTAATGACACTTCAGACCTTACCAAAGCAAGTTTCCTTCACTCTCTCCACATTCACCTAAGGCAACAAGGACACTGACATACTTTACCATGTTTCCTATTCAGTGCTACAGTCAGATTGCTTTACCTAGCTTCCGCTTTCTATGTAGAGATTTTTTTACTGCTTTTACTTATTCTCGGTTTTCCGCTTACATTAAATGTCCGGTTTGTTTCTCCTTCCATCTCGGTTCTCAGAGTTTTAGCCCTTAACTATAACATATTCAAATGAAGAAGCTGCACCTGAAAAATAGAACGGTTTCCACATATGGCATAGAATAAGCGTGTGTATATAAAAATCAATGGAAAAAATGGACCGACAGCTTAAATTTCCATCGATCCTACGTGGAAAAACGTATATATTAAATGACATCATAACTAATAACAATAAGGATGACAACACCAGCAGCAACATTAATAATAAGTTATTGTACCAATAACAAAATTCATACAACAACGGCAACAAAACCATATCAATCATAATGACAAACACAAACGTCAAGAACAAAATGACAACAACAAAGAAACCTAAAAATTACCGAACACCGGCCCAGACTCACGCGAATTCGTGAAACGTCTCAGACTCTGACGTTATTAATAGTGATATGTTAAAATTCCCATCGTTAAGAGGACAAAAGAAATTCCTCAGGGGAGGGCTATTACCTGCACACAAGCCAAACGCCACGCTCAGCCCCTTGGTTTCATTAAAAGAAGTGGGGGACCAGTAATAATTACCCTCATGGTACTACTCGAATCACATCCCCGCCTCTTCGACCAACCCTCGACCCCGCAAACACAAACGCAAAAATTAATGTCGCTAAAAAAAAAAAAAAAAAAAAAAATCAACGGAGATTTATCAAGTTCCAGACCGAGTGGGAAAACTATGGCAGAAAGATAGGTCAAAATTACTTCGAATGTTCCTATGTGGAGAGAGAGAGAGAGAGAGAGAGAGAGAGAGAGAGAGAGAGAGAGAGAGAGAGAGATTATTAGATTGATTAACATTATTATGTAAGCTAACAAGGCAATGGCTATGGTCGCCAACGCTTAGAGAGAGAGAGAGAGAGAGAGAGAGAGAGAGAGAGAGAGAGAGAGACAGAGACAGACAGAGAGAGGAGGGTATATTATTAGCATGATGTATAAGCTCTTTAATCGCAATACAAAGATATAATCATTACTATAATAGGTCATTATACAGGACTGTGCAAAGAATGAAATTGCCGAGAGTAATTCACAGAAATTCCCATAAGCTCCCGAGTAGGTCATTATTTTTCCCACTTGAACTCCCGTCCCCACACTGCTCATCAAACACATTGTCCCGTTTCATTAAGATTCAAAGTAACTGAGTAATCCTGTGATTTATAACTATGAGTATAATCATGTTTAGGTGGACCATATCAAGTCAAACTGCTTCATAATTTCCTTTCTTATCTTATTAACAGGAGAACAAGGACTGGTAAAATGTGTAAACCCTGTTAAGCCCCACGTGGAGGAATGCACGTCAGAGATTCTGTCTATCACGGTCTAGATCTTGCTATCTATATTAGCGTGGCGTCGACGACCGTAGTGATCGCAACGCCATGTCGCATGAAAAAATCAATCACTATATATTGCTACCGTCCAAGACGTTTATCTAGTAGCGGGAATGAGCTCAGAAACCATTAAAGTCAACGGATTCACGAAATGTTTCGAGTTAATGCAGAATGCAAGAGGCAATCTACACGCAGTTCGAAAACCAATGCTAGGGGGCAAAACCCACTGTGCATTTGATGATTTCAGCAACGAATTATGTATCTGGTAGTTAGATGAATATGATGGGTTGCAGGCAGTGTGAAGATATGGCGGGGACTAACTATCACATCTCAAAGTGCTAGCTGACAATAGGGGTGATAATACCTACTGGAGCCAACCCTCTAAGCAGAAAAGGCTGTGAAACCAGGGATTTCACAAAATCTCTTAAATTTTCAGGGAATTCGTGAAATCACCAATTCACTCAGGGACATCTGGTCCCCGAGGGGCTAGTACTAAACACGGCGAAACAGTGTAGATGAATCACTGTTTCGCCGTGTTCAGTACTAGCCCACGGGGATCAAATGTTCCTAAGTGAATTGGTGATTTCACGAATTCCCTGAAATTTTCAGGGATTTCGTGAAATCCCTGGTTTCACAATTTGTAACAAATACTTTAAAATGACCAATGAAAGAAAAAAAGAAATATACATGTCAACTGGTTGAAATATAGTGGCTTATGCAAATTTCTTAGTTTCTTATAGGCGAGACACATTACACACACACACACACACACACACACACACACACACACACACACATATATATATATATATATATATATATATATATATATATATATATATATATAATGTGTCTATTAATGCTAAAAACAAGAAATGTACATGTGTCTAGTTTTGAAAATAGCTAAAAAAAGAAATTTATACAAGTTTCAACTGGTTGAAATATAGTGGCTTATGTAAATTTCTTAGTTTCTTATATATATATATATAGACATTATAATATATATATATATATATATATATATATATATATATATATATAATGTCTCTATTAATAGCTAGGCTGCAACCCTAGTTGGAAAAGCAGAATACATAAGCTCAATAACTCCAACTGGAAAAGCAGCTAAGGACGAAAAAAAATACAGAAATAAAAACTATATATAAAATAATACAAAGAAAAACAAATACCATAATAAACTATGAAAAGAGTTTCATATTGGCCTACTCAGTAAAAAAAAAAAAAGTTAAGTTTTTACAACCAGTAAAAACTTCTGGGTATTAACCCGGTATGTATCCACCTACACGTTACCTTCGAGGTGCTAGTACTAAACATGGAGGAAGCTCAACGGGACGCCGTGTTTAGTACTAGCCCCTCGGTGATCAAAGTATTATATACAGCCCCTTCTATATAATAAACGATATCTTTGATCCCCGAGGGGCCGGTACTAAAAACGGCGTCCCATTCAGCTTCCGCCATGTTTAGTACTAGCATCTCGGAGGTGACGCATAGGTGGATACATACCAGATTAATACCGAACTTCTGGAGTTCAAACAATTTAAAGACTGACAAGGTAAAAACCTTATAGAAAACTGAGACATTAAACCTCCTAAAAGAAAGGCAAGACCGTTGCAGCCAATAGCATATTTTGTATTACGTGTTGAATGGTGTAACATGGGAAGATCTGAATGCAACGGATGATCAGAAGTATGAATAGTTTAATAAAGCATTCACAATGAGCTAACGACGATGCTAGAAACTAATCCTACTTTCTGGAATAAGAAATTTAACCTAACCAAAGATTTTATCCAACAAATTACGATGCAAGTCAGCTGCTGAAGACCACACATACATCATATATTCACTTATAAGCCATTCCTTTTCCAAGGGCCTCGTTCGAGGGGGTGGTAATTTTCCAGCCTCAGTAACATTCTTTCGGCTGAGATTGCTTGCAAATTGCCTTTTCTCACCTGGTTCCGACCTGAAACAGTAGACTAACCACCATGTCCACAAATAATGTTTACGCTATATCAGGTGCACGATGGATTTGCACGAAAAGAATACAATCAGTTCCCTGTAAATCGATCTCGGGGTCTCTCGCCAGTCTCATTAGTGAAGCAAGCCACTAACCATTGAGTCAGAGAGTCCCCGCACTAACACACACACACACACATACATACACACGCTCACACAAACACACACATATATATATAATATATATCCATAAACCTTTATCGGCGTTAGCGATTCCATCCCAATTACCGCCAGACAGTCGACCCAGCTTCGAATGAGTACCAGCGTCGACTATGGTAAAGAAAATGGTCTAGCCAAGGTCTAAAGAATACTTTATACCTTAGCTCAAAACTTGACAAGACTAGGAAAGCTATTCCAGTCTCGTGTCACCCTTTCTAACGTGTAAAAAACGCGCATGGGTTATAAGTGTATGTTACAGGCAGATAGCGAAACGCACTTACGGGCATTTGATCCCCAAGGGGCTAGTAGTAAACACGGCGAAATACATTTGACCCCCAGGGGCTAGTACTAAACACGACGAAACAGTGCAGGTAAGTCGCTGTTTCGCCGTGTTTGGAACCAGTCCCTGTGGGAATCAAATGTCCTTAAGTGCATTTCACTATCTGCCTGAAATTTCAGGCAGTTCGCGAAAAACTTGGTTTCACTATCTGCCTGTAACATATGTTTATATATATATATATATATATATATATATATATATATATATATATATATATATATATATATATGTGTGTGTGTGTGTGTGTGTGTGTGTGTGTATGATGCATGAATATAAGTACGTATGCGTATGCATGTAAGAGTGGGCGCGCGCACGTGTATGCGTGCAAATCTATGGTTACACAAACACTCCGTCACCCCTTGTTTACAGAGACCACTCCAAACCCTCAATTTGTCAGTTTGTTTTCTAAATGAGCAAATTCATATTGCTACTGGCCTTCGGACCAGACGAAAATGAATACCGATAAATTAAGCAAGTATCGCAAAAACGACAGCAAATCGTTTACAGTTTTAAATCTCACTGGCAATTATTCTGCAGTTACCAAGTTGTATATCCATGTACATAAATTACAAGAAATACACGTGAAAAAAGTCATGCCATAGTTTTCAAAAATTTAATTTAAAAAAAAAACGATGCATTTTTAAAGTACAATAGCCCAAAATATAGGCTAGCACCAACTCATTTTTTCGCTGATGTGCAAGATCTCAGGTGATGACTTCCAAATTAAACAGGTTGCCATGCTCAATAGTACAGGGGACGGGGGAGAGAGAGAGAGAGAGAGAGAGAGAGAGAGAGAGAGAGAGAGAGAGAGAGAGAGAGAGAGAGAGAAGGGGGAAAGGAGTGACAGTAGCTTCGCGTCGCACTGTACAGTATGTATGGAACGTATCAGCAACCATCTTGTCAGCAAAAACAATCTGTCTAAATACAGTACTACATAGCAAATTCATAATGACTCGCAAAATGCCATTCTTCAGTTCATGCAACATACCACTCTTTACTATAACGGTGTGCTAATTCAACCTTGTGGTACAGTGAAATTCCAGGAAACTTAAATGATTGGCTAATTGAAATCGTTGCACAATCGTCGGATTGCGCGGTTCCGTGATTGTTTTCTACGATCAAAGCTTTAGAATTCTTTCTACGCTGTCCCTTCCTGACCCTTTTTACTTTCTCCTTGGAGTTTGGAGGTGCTGGGGGTCCATCCTTCCTTTCTCTCCCATTGTTTTATCCTTAAGCCCATGTTTGAAAGGGTCATTAAGTTGACTCCTTACTTATTATCTTTGCTCTCATTAATGGCTGAAAATAATTCGTTCAGTTTATACACTTACCGCTACGGATTACCGTTAAAACGTGAATCTGCTTTCTCAGAACGGGTCTTGTAAAACGAGCAATTATCTCAAATCACGGCAATTCATATTGGTTATATATAAGTTTCAATTTGCAAGCAACAGACCAAAGGCAAATGATTTTTGGCTTCGAAATAGCTATAAAAACTCATCATATGGAAAAACTAAAACAACTTGTGAAAAACAAATCAGATGAAAAAAAGACTACGAATTAAAATAACACTTTTTTAATGACTGATTTATGCAAGTTGGGCAGTAAAGTCAAGCACTGAGGCACTTTCAGCAATTCAGTATTAAATGCAATGAAAACAAGGAGTAGAAGAAGTTGGACAGCAAGACAAAAGGAAAAAGGAATGGAGATCAAGCATAAAGGCCAAAACGTTGGTGCAGGTAAGGGCCGAAGGGACGCTGCAAACAACCTTAGTAATGCCTACAGTGCACCACGTGAGGGGCACTGACGACTTCCCCACTCCTTAAACAAGAAACGCTACTTTAAAACACAAAGTTAAAAAAAGTGTCAAGATTGTAAACCATCGAACGCTTCAAATAACGGTATCTAATCGCATGCTACAGGTATAAACTTACCCAAGCTACACGCGCTCTAACCGCCTTACAAGTTGTCTCATTCACGACGCCTAGCTTTTAGTGTTTCGATTTCTCTCACAGGTTTCTATGATACCATGACATTCCCTTTATATAATTTCAATAACAGCCATCCTTAAAATCCCAACTAAAACCGTCTATTTCGAAAGAGCTGCAGTGTTTCGATAGGCCTATGCTATTCTATTCTAAAGTAACGTTAAAATGAGGGTTCGCTCTCTAATAAATAAATAATATATATATATATATATATATATATATATATATATATATATATATATATATATATATATATATATATATATATATATATATATATACATATATATATATATGTATATATACACACACACACACACGATACCGTGACATTCCGTTTAGCATTTTTATGGAAAATTAAGATCTTAATCAAAAACGCCCACTTCAAAGAGCTGCAGTGTTTTAATACGCCTATTTCACACTGAGCATCGTTAAGGGACATTTACAAGGTCAAACGGTTTGTCCAACCCAGTTTGCCGACACGTGTTAGAAATGAAATTTGACTGTGTGAATAGGGTATTTGGTAGGCCAACGCCGCTGACAAACGGTTTGAAGGAAGTCCAGCTCGGCCTGACTCTGTGGGTGGAGCTGAAGTTATCCACATTCCACAAACACTTTGCTCGTGTGAACGATCGGCAAGCATCAAACCCCATTTGCCATTTGGATCCTGACTTGGAAAAAGACACTGTATTTCCCATCTCAAGCATGAATACTTTTTTTTCCAAATGTTTATTTTCCAAAAATAAGCTTTACATTGGTTGTTTACAGATATTTACATCTATGGTGAAAGTTTACAATAATTTTGAAATATTTACAAATTTGTTATGTATTTATCCGTGAAATATTGTTTGGAATTTTCAATTAGGAATCTCCTAATTGAAAATTTAAAATCAATCTGGATGAATACTGAGGAAAATAAAGTAAGGAGGAATCAGATGGAAGTTTTTTTTGGAATTTATCCTCAGTACAAAGTGCAGACAGTTTTGTTAAGTTAAATCTAAACATGCCACTGAGATATCTAGAAACAATAATTGCTTTTCAGGAAATACTAAAGGAACTGGAACCTAGCTGCTCACGGGGCAACGTTATGGGAAAAATAAATAGTCACTCTCATGTCTGTGCCCCTGTAGACTTAATAAAAGGAATGATAAGCCTCAGCAGATCTAAATATACTGCCTCATCCATTCTCACATAATTACGCCAGTCCTGTGGCTGTGATCTCAAATCAACAAGCAAGTTTGCTTGAGAAATCTGGTCTCTTTTTAACAGCCAATCTTTTCTCCACTTGGATCTTTTTTCTATCTCTCTTTCCTTAGTGCCACCGTTAAACTAATAGCGATAACAGTGTCTTGATCCACAAGCAACTTTGCTTCTCAACTGCACGACTCACACTAAAGTTGGATGTAAATCTGGTTTGACCGTGAGACACCTCTTCAAACCTACTGACAAACAATTTAGGCAAACCGGGTTGGACAAACAGTCTGACCGTGTAAATGCCCCTTTACTCAAGGTCTCTCTCTCTCTCTCTCTCTCTCTCTCTCTCTCTCTCTCTCTCTCTCTCTCTCTCTCTCTCAGATTTTTGCGTCAACTCTGAAGTATTGATGAACGTAGGCTAAAATAACATTCCTTGAACGTGCATAGCCACATGCCAACAAATTCATTGATGTCATCCTCAACAACATAAGTTGACTTCCATAAAAGGATTAGCCTAAACGTCAAAATGTTAAAGCTGTTTAACTATGATTTAACACAAAATTAAATATTTATATTGCAATTATCTAGAATTAAATATGTCTACAATAATGACTTGAAGAAAGAACACTGCATGGACCTGTGCTTCAATTGCCTTAACCTAGGCCTATGTTTAACATAGGCTATAACGATTTGTGAAATATTTAGATTTTTTTATTATACAGTGGTATGTAAATACTGATTTGTCTATCAAACGAAGCTACAGTTACCTTCCTGCATAAAGCTTAATGCGTAGGCTATGAAAGGCATGCACAAGAAATCTGGTTTAAAATTTGAACCATATTGCTATCCTAGACCGATGCAATCATTTGCTATGCATTTCTTAACAAACCCTTCGGATGCCCATCTATCCCATCATCCGTGAACATCCATAAAATTCAGATTTAAAAATGACACTAAAATGGATTTGAGTGACTACTAAATAACTGAGAGACATTTGTCAAGACAGTAAAGCCATGACTTTAATAGTATTTTCTCTTGAACTGTCGAGAAGTTAATAGCCTACAATTAATGGTTAAATTTTTTATTCTGTGTAATTCTTTGTACGTCCTTTAACTGTAAACGGAGGAAAATGTTTCGATCATTCCACAATGACTGTGTTTTTCTCTTTAAAATGACACTAGATGCACTTCCTAGGCCTAAATGCAATCTAGACGACACGTAAGGCACCGTTGAACATCCACGTGAGCAAGATTCAATGTTGATCAAAAAGCAACATCCAAGATATAGGGTAATGACACATGGCCGCAACGGGTTTACTGCTCTCCTTATGAAATGATCGAGATCTGCAAGGCTGTGATCTTTGGGGATCTAAATCCGTTAAAAAGGAAAATCAAAATCAAGTCACTTTGGTGGTGCATGAGAAAAGTTTACGATTGGCATGCATGGTGAAACGAAAACAGACATCACGCGCAACGTGAGGTCTAATTAAAACTTTAATACATACTATCTCTTAACAAAAATCTTATAACTTACGGTACTAAATCAGTAAAATGTCCTTGCGATTACTTAAGTCAAAGTTATATGCACATGTAAAAAGTTAGCGACACCTGGCGAGAGCGCGCACAACCACCTCTCGCAACATCGATGAGGTAACTGAGCCCGCGGTAGCTAAGCTAAGGCCTGCTAAACACCGTAAGTCGCGTAGTATAGTGCGGGTCATAGCAGTTGCTCTTGACCAAGTCCGTGAGCGCTTGCTGCAGAGGATATTTATTTTTTTTTTTATGATTCATGGAGGGTTAGTGCTTTATGAAAATCACGCTTGTTTGTATAACTGCACTCTTTTCACAAATATTGATGCTACATTTGTAATGCCATAGCAGTTTCTATGGCCTTCGGCTGCGACCATATTGAGTTTTATATACAATGGATTACTCCTAAATTTAACGAAAGTACAGTCATTTATCAAGCGTCCATAATAACAAATTCCCACAATTACTGTCAGCCGTACCCTTGCTAAAATCCATTTTCAACATCATCAAGGGAACGTTCTGTGTAAATCGGGTTTAAAAATAAACTATAATAAACGGCAGTGGTGTTAGTACCAATAAATAGTAAACGAATCCACTAAGTTAAAATTCTTGAAACCCTTTACGGGCTGGCCCGAAAGGTTCATTCTTATAAAAATGCAAGTCACGTAAGAATAAATCTTTGAAAAATTGCAGCTTCGTAAAGGGTTGTTAAGGGAGAGACTCAGATGAGCCTTAATATAATCGATTGTTCAAATTCATTATACATCGGTTGAGAGCAAGCACAATGCACAGGCAAAGGGAGTGGCAAAAGTTGTGCGTACCAACGTGCAACGGGAAGTTTCAGCGTCAGATAATGAAGCGGCTTTGAGGATCAGGAAGTTTTATGCTTAAAGAATTCATCCCGACATAACATTTGGGAATAATCATCATCATCATCATCAACATCATCATCATAAATGGGTTCAGGTAGTACCAGAGAGAAAACCAGATTTGATTCCCGACCTTGGCTTTTAAACCTAGTTTTAGTCTACTGTGGTAAATATTATCAAAGATAGGAAAGGGCTTCAGGCCAACAACTTCATCCTAAAGACCTTGCTTAGAACAGAGAATATTTACTGAAGCCACACCACCGCTCTATGGGAAAAGGCGCATGGCGAGTAATAATAATAATAATAATAATAATAATAATAATAATAATAATAATAATAATAATAATAAGAAGAAGAAGAAGAAGAAGAAGAAGAAGAAGAAGAAGAAGAAGAAGAAGTACCGTAATTATAAGCAAAAAATGTTTATGATAAGTAACTGATAAAAAGTAACGATAGTGAATAATTAATGACAATGATAACAATTTTTGTGAAATCGATCAAAAGACACAGTAGCGTCGATTTAATAGTTAATTGTAATGCTGTCAGATCACAATCATGCTATCCCACAACATGACGGATGGCAGGTGCCCTTGCCTAAATAAAGGTAAATCATACACCTGGACGTATGAAATATTGCACAGCAATTAAATGCCTACGCAATCGGGTCCTTCATTTTTTTTATTTTCATTCACGATTTGTCTGACACCTTCCATACGGTTATGTGAAGATTGTATTGCGCATGATTGTACAACTCTTCGTGGAGTGGGGATATTCTAAATGTTTTTAAATAGATTGTAACTATTGGCTTTGTTTGCCTTACATTATACAGTAATAACATTTATATAAACCCGCTTACTTCGGGAAGAAGCTGCCAGTGCTATACTATGAGGCATATATATATATATATATATATATATATATATATATATATATATATATATATATATATATATATATATATATATATATATTGTGTACGTGTGATTGTGAGCTGTGTGTGGAGGATTGTTACAATTCTAAGTATTTGTTATGTAAAATCAGATTAAATTCTTGCTTGATTTTATATCATCACCAACAATTTCATATAATTTTTATATTCCAATTTTTGAAATTCACTTGCTAGAATAAGCACTGCTTTCTGATCATTAAGAAATAGTAAGAAATCATCAGTTAGTAACATGAAAAAATAAAGCTTTCTTGCCTTTGCTCTCTCTCTCTCTCTCTCTCTCTCTCTCTCTCTCTCTCTCTCTCTCTCTCTCTCTCTCTCTCTCTCTGTCAAGTCAAGGAAAGAAACGAGAAGAAAATATAATACAATTAATTTTTCATTGTTTTTCAATACAACGACAGATAATCAAGTGGTTCATGATGTCTATTGCTATTCAAAGTCGCACATAGGAAAGTGAAACTTCAAGTGGAAAAATAAACAATACTGCCTTCTGAAAAAATCTAAATGTTTGTTTGTTTTATTTTTCTAATTACTCCCATACATGCTTTAATAAATAATCAAGATTTTTCATTCGAAAATAGCATAAAATTCTATTACGTCAGTAGGAACTAGGTGTTATGTATGTAACCCTTCTGCTAATGCATCTACCCATAGATTAGCCTGAGATCCAATTTAATTATTTTATCTACCAATATTTTCAACCAATATACCTAAACGCCTCTTCTTCAATTGCTCCCTCATTATTTTATTCCTTCGCTGTATTTGTAGTCAAATGTTTTTCACACTCGTCCAAAAGTTCCTAAATGTTTGTGTTGACTGTTTCTAATGCGATCTCACTGCCATGCGTTTGTTCATTTCATGCCAACTCAGATTCAAAAGCTATTCAGTTATTTCAGCAGTTGTGGCGATGTTACACTTTTCACTTTATACTGTACTTTAAGTTCCTTGCCAAACAACAACTTTTCAAATTGGATTTAAAATCCACCAGGTGGAACATCTTGAGCTGCTGCATCTTAATGAGTAGTACCATGCGCGTACGGACAGCTTGTCGAGAGACAGGGCTCACAATCAGTTCATTTTGGTCCTATCCACATTTTATGCCTGAGCTCTGACAAAATCATTACACAACGTTACCGGTGCGTGGGACTAAAATCTTTGTTGCAGATGGTTTCTGTTCAATTGTAACTTATGTTGATAGACATGAAGCTATTAGCCTCTAAGTTACTTGAAGTTCATTTTTGGGCGATTGTATTTACGTTAACTGGTAAAATTTCATAAACCTCTAAGATGCCTCGATGTTATTGCAAGAAGTCACGGCTGGTTCGATTCAGTTATCGAGGACTATTTTGTTAATTATGCTTGGCACTTTTCGTATTTTAGGATTAATTCTAAATCCCCACCTTGGTTTACTGATAGAATGATCCAATAGGATGTTCCTCGCCAAGATAGTGGCAGCTTATGCCACCAGTCATTAACTGTAATACAAAAAGTTATTTGCACTGCTGTTCCACAAGATTATACTTTTGATGTCCACAGTCTGGTTTCTTATGCATCAGTTTCTTTAACTGTTAAATTTTTCAGCGTTTGTCTTACTGTTTAATCTAAACTGTCTGACCCTGTAATGTGTAAATGTAGGCAGAAAGTGTGATTTTAAAAACCATTTTTTCCATGGACATTTCCGTTAAGCCCAGTGTCCTTACGTAATGGTTGACATAACTTGAGGAAAGCACTTATTTTTTCATTGAATACGAAAGATATATCTGACAGTGATAAAGTCGTGCCATAAAAAAATGCTATTTATTTTCGTAAGGCTACCTAGAACTTTTTGTGAAGGTGGTGATTCATCCAGTCGTTTTAATGTAAAATTAAGATAACTTTGACTATTGTGTATCAAAATTATGAGAAGAATTACTTTATTGCTTAACATTGGTAATACAGTATTATGTTTTCAATAGAATTCCTCTCTCAGATTTTATTGCCATGCTCGTGCCTTGGGGTGATTTCATATTGAACCTGGTAAATCATGGGTTTTTGTACTGTGTTCTGCTGTTTACAACTTTTTCTCATCCTTAAAGGCTGAAATTTTCAGCTTTAACTCTCCCGTCATTCGCAGTTGTTTCTAATAACTACTCTTGACCTGCATTTTATTGTGACAGCTATAGTCATTCTTGCCTGTTATTGTTCATTACTTAGTAGAATGATATTTCTGCTACCATATTTAGTCCTGGTTATTTTTTGTTTTTTATGTATTTTCACCTTAATATGACTCCTGTAGGTAATACTGAATATTGAAAAGAAGTATTGACTGTCGATTCTAAATAGGACTATTAATTGATGTATGCCAACGTTGTTTATCGATAAAGGATCTCCTATATTGAGAATTGGAGATTAAGTAAAAATGGCATAAATTTTTGCAGAGAGCTGAGTCACGTTTAATGTATGTAATTCTCTGAGGAGCAAAAGAGAAGGAGATCTAAGAATTAAAGTAGGATTCCGTTTAAAGGACTTTGAGCCTTTTATGGGGCAGTTTTGCAATTTGAATGACAGGCAAATTCATCATAACTACTGTAGCTCTCCCGTTTCGCTTCTTAAATATTTTTTTGAAGATTGAAACATATTTAAACAAAAATATCAGGGGAATGCAGGCCCCAGTACTATATGAACTTGGAAGTTCTATGCAGTATTTTCCCACAGATACCCTTCTTCACGTTCTCACCCCATTTGATGCAAGGGGCTAAGTTCATCAGCAACCATATTCAGCTTACATGTGATTGCATATATATATATATATATATATATATATATATATATATATATATATATATATATATATATATATATATATATATATATATATATATATATATATATATATATATATATATATATATTATATATATGTGTGTGTGGGTGTGTGTCAACATTAGTGCTACAATCAAAAACTGCTGTTTCTTTAATCTTCCATCTGATGTGGTGGGTGGAAGCGAGAAGAAGGGAATGGGGAAAAGTTAAAACTCCAGGTGCCAAAGTAGCTTGGCTTTCATAGTCCATTTGTCTGTCCGTCCGCACTTCTCCTGTCCGCCTTCAGATCTTAAAAACTGCTGAGGCTAGAGGGCTGCAAATTGGTATGTTGATCATTCACTCTCCAATCATCAAACATACCAAATTGCAGTCTCTAGCCTCAGTAGTTTTTATTTCATTTTAGGTTAACGTTAATCATGATCGTGCGTCTGGCACCGCTAAGGGGCAACACAGGCCACCACCGGGCCGTAACTGTAAGTTTCATGTGCTGCGGTTGAGAGTTTCATTGGTCGTGGCTGAGAGTTTCATACAGCATAATGCTGTACAGAAAACTCGATTGCGCCAAAGAAACTTCGGAGCATTTTTACTTGTTTAATTTTGGGGATGGCCTTATTAGTCCCATGTCTAAGTCGTCACATTTAGAGATATGAGCTTATGTGGCAACAGAATCTAGCGTTCACTGTTGGTCGCCCAGGCAAGCGAAGACCAGGCCCAGTGACACTAATTTCACTGACAGGGACCAGCAGTGTAGATAATATCTGGTATTTTTTTCACTAGAGCCGTAGGGTTTTCGCAGTTTTGAGATTACTCGTGACACGAATTTATAAAGTGTAAATAGTTAACTAGATGAAAAACAAAGACTGAGAGCATCGGCCTTATATCGCCGTGGTTCCTCAGTTGCAAGATATTTTGCCAAATTCACTGCATAACTACTAGACTCGGAATAAAAAAAAGTGTTATTAGTTACAGAAATGAGCAAAATGTGTCATCTTTAATCTACAGAATATTCCTACCAAAGAGAGTCCTTGACAAGAACCCACACACACACACACACACACACACATATAATTTCCTTGAAGATCTTACTTGACAGTATCTCGTTCCTTAAGCAAGAATAAATTAAAACAATGCTAAATCCAGTCTCAGTAAATCTGGATACTGGTAAATTCATAATGCCGTAGTTCTCTTTAGTACACCATAGAATGATATACTGGTTGTCACAGTTAACCAAGAGACATACCAGTTTGGATGTACATATAACACCACAAAAACCCTAGAATTCACAACTCTTATAATCTTCACACTTACAATACCTCCTACTTCAGACTGCTGAACCATCATTCACAAGAGTTCATACTACATGTCCATAAATTTCACTTAGATTCTTCATCAAGTTGAAAGAGTTTTGGGATGTTGGACTTCCATGTTCTCTGTGTAGGGAACTCTGCAATGACACTTGAGTCTTATAGAGATTCTCTTTACATTGCCTTGGAAGAGTATAAAAATAACATTACTTTTTTACTGAAGTTAAGAAGGCATTGTGGCTATTACAATTACATATGTATATGATAAAATTACCAGTAGCTTCTGACACACACACACACACACACATATATATATATATATATATATATATATATATATATATATATATATGTGTGTGTGTGTGTGTGTGTGTGTATAGTGTGTTTACTGTATATATATATATATATATATATATATATATATATATATATATATATATATATATATATATATATATAATCAGACAGCTACAAACGTCCTTTATCAATTCCTCTACCTCGGAAGTAATATATTTTCATATATGTTACCGAAGGGGAATTTTAGTTGATAATAAGTCCACCGTCCGTAGGTCGAACCAGCGACGGACGAGGAATCAGGACTACAGTGACACACTAACCAGTCGGCCGTCAACTAAAAATTCCCCTTCAGAAAATATTACTTCCGAGGTAGAGTTTTATTAAAGGACCTTTCTGATTGTATATGAATCACAGTGATGTGATAAATAGTCATATATATATATATATATATATATATATATATATATATATATATATATATATATATATATATATATATATATATATATATATATATATATATATATATATATCTATACATATACATAGTGTATGCACATACACACACACATATATACAGTATATATGTTTTATCCTTCTCTCGTCTTCTTCCATAACCAAAATCCTAAATCTCAAAGCACAAGGAACAACCTGCCTTCAAAATCAACACCATCATCCCTGCTCATCGAAGTTAACCTAGGAATGTCAGTTTTCATCTCCTACCCCTCTCTCTCATGTCATTAAACCAAGGCTAGACGAAACTCATGTTCTACCAAAATACAGTTTTTATTCCCAAACTTAACATGACAAAACAAAAGCAAAATTAAAGAAGAGAAGGTTAAAGACTGTCCTTAACTTCTGGCAAAAAGTAAATGAAAAATCAAACTCTCGGACTGGTTTTACATTTTGACACCAATCGTTACACACTCTCAAAAATAATGTCAAAGTCTGTCATGATCGAATTCAAGTTATATGTCAGAAATTCCCTTAACATGTGACTACTAACAAATCCATCTGAAACAAAAGGTCACCTTTAAAATAAAGCACAAAGACATATAAATGCATAAATGGGAGAATTCCCATGTTACCAAAATCACCCAACACATCCCCAAAGGTTATAAATGGTAAATATTCAAGACAATAAAGAGGAAAAAAAATATTCAGTGATAAAATGTCAATGAAACCAACAGAGTACACAGTTAACTCAATGTCCAATCAGGCATTTTAAAATGAAAAGATCACTTCTCACCTTTACTGGCAAAAGTCTAGCGCCCTCACCAGGCAGAAGGCTCACCAATTCAAGTTACTGCCCGAATCACTCATCTGTACTCGAGATGCCAATACATTACCCCTCAATGACCCCCTTTCAAGCGGACTTAAGCACACACTCATAATTCTAGAACATACTCCCGCCACTCCCTCGTGACGTGGAGATCCCGGGACACGATGCAGGTTAACAGGGTCAATACTTGGGTCTACGTGAGGCACCAAGATTTCCAAGGCCCAAATTCCTTTTGCTCATTGCTAGAACTATAGTTTACAAACAGCCTGGTATATATATGTAGAATCTACCGGTCATTTTTACCAGATACATATGTAATTGTAATAGCCACAATGCCCTCTTAACTTCTCGAATTCTTCGCGCTCTTTTGGATACGCTTGTCACTATAAAGCCTTAAGATCCAAATGCAAGAAAATATATATATATATATATATATATATATATATATATATATGTGTGTGTGTGTGTGTGTGTGTGTGTGTGTGTGTGTGAGTGTAAAATCCCAAGTTCTATGTTGTTCATATTGGTAAACAATTTGCAAAGAGAAGTGAACTGCACACAAAATGAATATGTTAGGGATAATTGCCATGCTATGATATTCATTAGTCATGCACCAGAAAACTGGTCTATTTTTATAACATTTTAGAAAAAATATAATCGAGTTCAGTTTTATTAAAGGTAATTAGTCTGTACTGTGATTTCATCATGGCATAATTATACCCTCTTATAAACTAAATTTCCTTTATAATGTATCATGTCATTTGAAAACGTCTCATGAGATGAAACCGATCATGACCATCAAATATTTGTAACGAGATCTATTGTCCCGTAGTGTAAAGAGTTTATAATTCCCTATAATGATGGCTTTTATCCTTCATTCTGTTTCCTTGTGGTATTTTGCATTTAACCTTATGTTCATGTGAGACACACAAACATGCACACACACACACACACACATATATATATATATATATATATATATATATATATATATATATATATATATATATATATATATATCTCTCTCTCTCTCTCTCTCTCTCTCTCTCTCTCTCTCTCTCTCTCTCTCTCTCTATATATATATATATATATATATATATATATATATATATATATATATATATATATATATATATATTTATATAAGTGAATGACTGTATATTTGTTTGTCCACAATAGAAATCCAAACCACTTGGCAGACACAGACAAATTTTGCACACGGCCTCTATGTCACCCCAGAAAGGTTTATAACTCAAAATCAAACCCTATCCTGTGATAGACATACAAACATAGACAAAACAAATGAAATTTTCGTTTTATGTCTCCTTTTCCTTCAGTTTTCTGGGTTTATTCTCATTTTTCACTTGATGCTTCAC